>NC_091468.1:35348177-35593177 GCF_027789765.1 Dendropsophus ebraccatus | reverse complement strand
CAGGGCCGTCTTACCCATTGGGCATGGTAGGCGGCTGCCTGGGGGCCCTTGCGTTCTAGGGGGCCCCTGCCCGTTGTGACAGCGGGCAGGGGCCCCCTAGGACGCAAGGGTCCCCGGGCAGCCACCTCCCATGCCCAATAGGTAAGACGGCCCTGCGCGCCCCCCCTTCCCCTTCTCTTGCGACCGCAAGCACTTTCTTGCTTGTGGTCGCAAGAGGAAATCCGGCCCCGGCTCCCCAGGGGATTCTCAGGGAGCGCACGCATCAGGAACCTCAGTGCGTGTCGCTGCGGCTTCCTGTACCGGAAGTCCCGGCCTGGGCGCACACTGAGCTTCCGGATGTGTACGCTCCCGGAGAATCCCCCGGGGAGCGACGCATCAGCCGGGGGCAGAAGAGGAGAGGAAGCAGCGACGGGGGATCGCTGGTAGGTGAGTTGGGTGTTTGTTTTTTTTATCTGCTGTGCAGGGGGGAGCTATCTATAAGGGGGGAATACGGGGGAGCCATCTATAGGGGGGATACAGGGGGAGCCATCTATAGGGGGGATACAGGGGGGAGACATCTATAGGGGGGATATAGGGGGAGCCATCTTTAGGGGGGGGGAGGAATACGGGGGAGCCATCTATAAGGGGGATACAGGGGAGAGCCATCTTTAGGGGGGGAATACGGGGGAGCCATCTATAAGGGGGGATACAGGGGGAGCCATCTATAGGGGGGAATACGGGGGAGCCATCTATTAGGGGGGGAATACAGGGGAGCCATCTATAAGGGGGGATACAGGTGGGAGCCATCTATAGGGGGGATACAGGGGGGAGCCATCTATAGGGGGGATACAGGGGGGAGCCATCTATAGGGGGGATACAGGGGGAGCCATCTTTAGGGGGGGGAATACGGGGGAGCCATCTATAAGGGGGGGTACAGGGGAGAGCCATCTATGGGGGGGATACAGGGGGGAGCCATCTATAGGGGGGATACAGGGGGAGCCATCTATAAGGGGGGAATACGGGGGAGCCATCTATAAGGGGGGATACAGGGGGAGCCATCTATAGGGGGGGATACAGCGGGGAGCCATCTATAGGGTGGATACAGGGGGGGAGCCATCTATAGGGTGGGATACAGGGGTGAGACATCTATAGGGGGGATACAGGGGGAGCCATCTATAGGGGGGGATACAGGGGGGAGCCATCTATAGGGGGGATACAGGGGGAGCCATCTATAGGGGGGATACAGGGGGAGCCATCTATAGGGGGGATACAGGGGGAGCCATCTATAGGGGGGATATAGGGGGGATACAGGGGGAGCCATCTATAGGGGGGGATACAGGGGGAGCCATCTATAGGGGGGATACAGGGGGGAGCCATCTATAGGGGGGATACAGGGGTGAGCCATCTATAGGGGGGGATACAGGGGGGAGCCATCTATACTAGGGGGGGGGATACAGGGGGAGCCATCTATAAGGGGGGGGATACAGGGGGAGCTATCTATAAGGGGCCAATACAGATGTGCAGTGTGTAGAGAGATGAGGATGGTGACAGAGTGTGGAGCCCAATATGTCTGTCTGGCAGATTCTGTGGATTCGTGGCTCGGAGAAGTTCTCATAACGGCACAGGGCAAATGGAAAAGAAGATGAAAAGGGAAGAACTCCGATCAGAGAAGACGTCCCATGTGAGTCACTTGATGTATCTGCACTGTAATGTATATGGTGTACAGAACCTGTGTAGAGCTGGGTACCTCTATATGACTGGATGAGGTGATAGTGATCTGTGTACAGTGGATTAGTCAGTAGCAGCGCTGGTGTTAGTCAGTATGTGGTGGTAATATTTGTTGCTTGTTATCTGGCATATATATAGAGAAGGGCAAAACAACATGTCTCATATAGACAGAGGAGCAACAACATGACTATTATATTATATATGAACCATGTTGTTTCCCTGTATTCTGTATACAGGGAAACAACATGGTTCATATATAATATAATAGTCATGTTGTTGCCCCTCTGTATATATGAGACATGTTGTTTTGCCCTTCTCTATATATAAGCCATGTTGTTTCCCTGTATATTGTATTATACAGTATACATACAGGGAGACAACATGGTTTTCATATATAATAGTCATGTTGTTGCCCCTCTGTATATATGAGACATTTTGCACTGGTGTGACAATAAACCCTGCAGATTGCTGTTGGAAGTGCTGTCTCCATTGCGTTTTTTGGATACTTTGAAGCCAACCTGGTCTGGTTTGGTGAGGCATGAACGCACGGTTATTTTTTGTTTTTGCGCTGCTGAAAGACTGTGTTGTGAATTAAAGTTTATGTTAACAATAATTTGTATTTTTTATTGTACGTAATTGTACTGGCTAGGGGCGGGGTTGCAAAGATGGGGGGGTTTTGATGGCGGCGGCCGCGGGGGGTGGGGCCCAATTCGCACCTCTGCCCAGGGGCCCATAATGCTGTTAAGACGGCCCTGTCTATCTATCTATCTATCCCCTATCTATATATCTACTGTATGTACCCAGTGTCTGTCCATCTTTATTATCTAAAGTGATGGGTTTTACTACGATATCAGTCCTACTGTAGTGTTGTACACGTATTGTAACATAAGCTCCATTTTCTGCTAAATTGTGTTTTACTGCATATTTTCCCTTTAAGGACTTATGGTACATTTAGACAGAAAGATTTATCTGACAGATATTTGAAGCCAAAGCCAGTAACAGGCTATAAACTGGGAACAGGTCATAAAGGAAAGATACTGTGGAGGAATATGGGGTTGGATCAGCTCACCTGGATGTAGTGGACAGCTGGTTCCCTGATTGCTGGAGGGGGATGGGTGGGTGCACGGATCCCTGACGCGGCCGGGCGTGGGCTCTGAAGTGGATGCAAAGAAGTGAAGTATGTGGTCCAGCACTCCAAAGGGTGTAGAGAGGTTAGTTGCTAAAACATAACTTTTAATTCATTCAGTTAAAATGGTGCTCTAAAACCAACGCGTTTCGCGCCATGGCACGAAACGCGTTGGTTTTAGAGCACCATTTTTACTGAATGGATTAAAAGTTATGTTTTAGCAACTAACCTCTACACGCTTTAGAGTGCTGGACTGCATACTTCACTTCTTTGCATCCACATAAAGGAAAGACTGAGATTTCACCTCTTCTCAAAACCATTCCTGGCTTTGGCTTCAAAAATCTGTCAGAGAAATCTCTCTGTGTAAATACACCATGAGCCCCTGTTTTCTGACATGCATCATTTCATCAGTTTTTTTTTTTGTGTCAAATTGTTAATATGCCCGAATCTGGTTAATACATTCAGCTTTTATTTGTGGAAAAATAACACCAAAATTTTACAAAGATTTTAGTAAATTAACTTTTCTGTAAATATTAAAGTGTCAGCTTATAATACCCGTAATCATACCACATAAATGAGTTATTAATTACATAACAATATGTCTATTTTATGTTAAAATCATTTGCTAAACAACATTTTACTCTTTTCTTTTTTAGGACACTAGAATGTTTATAGGTTTTGCATCCTCAAAGTATTTAAAGTATTCAAATGACATACCTATGCCTAACTTGATTATGTGGGCTCTGCAATGTTGTCTAAATTGACTGCAGGGGGGAAATGGTAAGGTCAGCATTTCCAAGCTTATTGAGGTTGATTCCGATAAGAAAAACTCTGATGTGTCACGTCCGGGGCAGGGAAGAGTGAGCCCTATTCTGAACCCAGACCCCTATCCCTACCTGTTTGGACGACCTGCCCTAAACAGCAGTCCCCAACTGGGCGGCGGTCCCTACACTGGCTAAGTGCAGGAGGGGAGATGAAACAGTACAAGTCTGGAGGAAGCAAGGGCAACAACAAAAACAGGAGAACTACAAGTCCCAGCAGACCTAACCGTTAAGGCTAGACAAAGGAGAAAGATAAACCAAATATCAACAAGCCAGGTCAAAACAGGAAGTCACGTCATACACAGAATCACAATCCAGAAGTACCACAAGTCCAAGCCAGAAGTCAAACAGAGAAAGCAGTCCAGGGAAACAAAGAACAAACCAAACAAGCCGAGTCAGAACCAGGAGGTCACGTCAAATCCAAATCAGAATCCAAAAGGCCAGTCCACAATATAGATGAAGAGGTCAAACACAGAAAGGAGCACACAATAAACGCACGAGCCAGCCAAAAGACTTGATCACGGGCGAGGCATGGAAGCCTCCACCTGTTTAAATCAGAGCAGGGAGGGAGTAAGGAGGGAGCATCAGCTCTGATTGAACTGGCGTCTCTGTACTCTGACAGGCTGAACAGCATGCCTGTCAGACAGTCCAGACGCCTCCCCCCTTTCCAGCTGGTGTGCTGAGAGAGCAGTGGAGGCATCAGCAGGTATGTTCATAACAGTACCCCCCCTTTTATGAGGGGCCTCAGGACCCTTAAATGGACTGGGATTGTCTGGATGAGATTCATGAAATTTCTGAATCAATTTGTTTGCATGGATAGATTTAACAGGGACCCATGATCTCTCCTCTGGACCGTACCCTCTCCAGTGAACCAAGTACTGCCAAGAATTTCTGACTTTGCGAATATCTAAAATTCTAGAAACCTCATACTCAAGTTCACCTTGAATCTCCACAGGAGCAGGAGGTTTCTTGGACACGGAAAGAGAAGGAACATATTTTTTTAACAAAGACCTATGAAATGCATTGTGAATCCTGAATGAGTCAGGCAATTTCAGACGATAGGATACTGGGTTTATTCTTTCCACAATGACATACGGACCAATAAAACGAGGTGCCAGTTTCCCAGATGGTACTTTAAGACAGAGATTACGAGTGGACAACCAAACCTTCTCCCCCACTTCAAAAACGTAACCACATAAACGTCTTTTATTGGCATTTTTCTTTTGGATGCCCTGGGACTCCTTCAGGTTCTTCTGAACCTGGTCCCAGACTGTGCACAGATCAGTGATGATAGCATCCGCTTCAGGATTATCAGACACATTATCGGAAAGAGAAGAATACCTAGGATGGAATCCGTAGTTACAGTAAAATGGTGACATTTTAGAAGATGCATTGTCATGATTATTTAACGCAAATTCAGCTAATGGAAGATAAGAGACCCAATCGTCTTGATGATCAGGAATATAACAACGCAAGTATTGCTCAACAGGTTAACTCGTTCAGTTTGTCCAATGCTCTCTGGATGAAAAGCTGATGAGAAGGACAAAGTAGTACCTAACCTCCTACAGAAGGCTCTCCAAAATCTAGAAACAAATTGTACCCCTCTATCAGAAACAATGTTGTCTGGAACACCATGCCACCGTACAACATGTCTAATGAATAGTCCTGATAATTCCTTAGCAGAAGGTAAACCATGTAAAGGAATAAGATGACACATTTTGCTGAACCGATCAATAATTACCAAATCACAGTTTTTCCTTGAGAAGCAGGTAGATCTGTCATGAAATCCATTGATATGTGAGTCCATGGCCTAAGTGGAATAGGCAATGGACAAAGCTCCCCAGCAGGTCTCATTCTGGGAACTTTGGCCTGTGCACAGGTCTCACAAGATGCAACATATGCTTTAATATCCCTGCCCATGGAAAGCCACCAATATCCACGAGACACTAATGCTCTTGTTCCAGCCACTCCAGGATGTCCTGACAAAACAGAATCATGCAGCTCATTTAATAAGCGAAATCTGAATTGACTAGGAACAAATAACTTATTCCTAGGAGTGTCTTTAGGGGCAAGGTTTTGATTGGTTTTGATTTCAGATGCCAAATCTGGGATAATAGCTGATATAACAATTCCCTTTTGCAAGATGGGTTCAGGATTGGATGTTGGAGTCTGGCTGGAACAAAAGCTATGTGATAAGGCATCTGCCTTGATGTTCTTAGACCCAGGTCGGTAAGTAATCACAAAATCAAACCTAGTAAAAAACAATGCCCAGCGAGCCTGACGGGGGTTAAGACGTTTAGCAGATTCCAAAAAGGTTAGATTCTTGTGATCAGTCAAAACAGTAACTTGATGCTGTGCACCTTCGAGGAAGTGGCGCCATTCCTCAAAGGCCCACTTGATCACAAGCAATTCTCTATTTCCTATGTCATAGTTTCTCTCAGTAGAAGAAAATTTGCGAGAAAAGTAAGCACAAGGTCTGAGATTGGTAAGAGCAGAAGTACCCTGAGACAAGACTGCCCCCACCCCAACCTCGGAAGCATCAACTTCCACCACAAAAGGCCTTGTCTGGTCAGGCTGAGTTAACACTGGGGCCTTAGTAAAACAATCCTTTAAGGCCTCAAATGCTGCTGTGGCCTCAGGTTGCCAGTGTAGTAGGTCCGCCCCTTTTTTGGTCATGTCAGTAAGGGGTTTCGCTATTTCAGAAAAGTTTTTAATGAACTTTCTGTAATAATTAGCAAACCCAAGAAAGCGTTGCAGTGCTTTTAATGATGAGGGACGGACCCAATCTACAATGGCCTGGACCTTGGCAGGATCCATTTTAAAAGCATTAGGGGTCAAGATGTACCCCAAGAAAGGCACCTCCTGAACCCCAAACACACACTTCTCTAGTTTTGCAAACAAAGAATTCTCTCGAAGTTTTTGTAACACCATTCGTACATGCTGAACATGTGAAGACCAGTCAGAGGAGTAAATCAGGATATCATCCAGATAAACAACAAGAAATTTGCCTATAAATTCTCGAAAAATGTCATTCACCAAGTTTTGAAACACTGCTGGGGCATTACCTAATCCGAAGGGCATAACAAGATATTCAAAATGCCCCTCCGGAGTGTTGAAAGCGGTTTTCCACTCATCCCCTTCCTTAATTCTGATGAGGTTGTAAGCCCCCCTAAGATCAAGCTTGGTGAACCAAACAGCTCCTATGATCTGATTAAATAAATCGGGAATTAATGGAAGGGGGTATTGGTTCTTAATTGTTATCTTATTTAATTCCTGATAATCAATACAAGGTCTGAGACCACCATCTCTTTTCCCCACAAAGAAAAAACCTGCCCCCATAGGAGAGACAGAGGGACGAATATGGCCTTTTTGGAGACTTTCTTGAATGTATACTTTCATGGCCATTCTCTCAGGTCCGGATAAGTTATATATCCTACCTCTAGGATACTTAACATTAGGTACCAGATCAATAGCACAATCATACATTCTATGTGGGGGAAGTTTTTCAGACTCTTTCTCAGAAAACACATCCTCATAATCCTGAATAAAACTTGGAATTTTACTCAATTCCAAACTGGCAAGACTTACAGTCATACAATCTTTTAAACATGAAGAGCTCCATTTTACCAGTTCTCCAGACTCCCAATTAAACACAGGATTATGGGCCTGGAGCCAGGGTAACCCCAGAATGATGTCTGCTGGTAGTCTCTCCATAACAAATAAGGTACAATGCTCAGAATGTATAGAACCAACCACCATCTTAACTGCAGGAGTGACATACTGAATCAACCCCTTTTGTAATGGGGTAGTATCAACTGCTGTAACCCTCACAGGTTCAGGGAGAGACATCAGAGGGATTTTCAGAGAAGTAGCAAAACCAAAATCAATGAAGTTAGAAGCAGACCCTGAGTCCACAAATGCAAGGCCTGATCTCTCTTGATCGTCATAACAAACAGTAACTGGTAACAATACCTTTTTGGAGACAATTGGAGACAATTACCTGATCGCCAAGGTGGTCTCCCCGGTAACCACCTAGGCGCTGAAGTTTCCCTGCTGTGGTCGTTTAGTGCAGTCCTTTAGCAGATGATCAGCTCCACCACAATAAAGACAGAGCCCTTTAGACATGCGGAATCTTTTTCGCTCTTGAGCTGACATACTTCCGATCTGCATGGGCTCGCCTTTAGACCCTGGACCCTCGACTGCAGACTCGAGCGAAGAGCGTACCCCAGTTGTGCGTGACACAGATGGTGTGGTCCGTTCTTTACGTCGTTCACAAAGCCGTCTGTCAAGTCTTATAGCAAGGGACATAGCCTCGTCCAGTGATGTAGGAGGGGAATAACCAACAAGCATGTCTTTAACAGAGTCAGACAGACCTAGACTAAATTGGTAACGTAAAGCTGGGTCATTCCATCCAGAAGCAATACACCACTGGCGGAATTCAGCACAATAAACTTCCACAGTTCTATTACCCTGCTTAACAGACGCCAACTTACTCTCAGCTACTGCTGTGCGATCAGGATCATCATACAAAAGACCTAAGGCATCAAAAAACTGGTCCACAGATGCTAATTCAGGTGCATTGGGGGGTAGGGAAAATGCCCACTTTTGGGGATCCCCTTTGAGAAGGGAAATGACAATGCCTACCCTTTGAGTCTCAGACCCTGATGAGTGAGGTCTAAGCTTAAAATACAGTTTACAACTATCTTTGAAAGCAGCAAACTCCTTCAAGTCACCAGAAAAACGGTCAGGGAGACTAACCTGTGGTTCCAAAGGAACCACTGGAGCAGCAACTACTGGCTGCGGCTGGGACATTTCCTGATGCTGAACCCGTTCAGCCAAATCTTGAACCATCTGAGTCAAACCCTGCATCTGTTCCACCAAGCCTGTCATAGCCTCCATATTGAGGCACAAAGAGGAGGGAAAAAAAAAAAAAAAAAAAAGATATATATATATATATATATATATATATATATATACTCTCTTGGCCCGTGATACTGTCACGTCCGGGGCAGGGAAGAGTGAGCCCTATTCTGAACCCAGACCCCTATCCCTACCTGCTTGGACGACCTGCCCTAAACAGCAGTCCCCAACTGGGCGGCGGTCCCTACACTGGCTAAGTGCAGGAGGGGAGATGAAACAGTACAAGTCTGGAGGAAGCAAGGGCAACAACAAAAACAGGAGAACTACAAGTCCCAGCAGACCTAACCGTTAAGGCTAGACAAAGGAGAAAGATAAACCAAATACCAACAAGCCAGGTCAAACCAGGAAGTCACGTCATACACAGAATCACAATCCAGAAGTACCACAAGTCCAAGCCAGAAGTCAAACAGAGAAAGCAGTCCAGGGAAACAAAGAACAAACCAAACAAGCCGAGTCAGAACCAGGAGGTCACGTCAAATCCAAATCAGAATCCAAAAGGCCAGTCCACAATATAGATGAAGAGGTCAAACACAGAAAGGAGCACACAATAAACGCACGAGCCAGCCAAAAGACTTGATCACGGGCGAGGCATGGAAGCCTCCACCTGTTTAAATCAGAGCAGGGAGGGAGTAAGGAGGGAGCATCAGCTCTGATTGAACTGGCGTCTCTGTACTCTGACAGGCTGAACAGCATGCCTGTCAGACAGTCCAGACGCCTCCCCCCTTTCCAGCTGGTGTGCTGAGAGAGCAGTGGAGGCATCAGCAGGTATGTTCATAACATGATGATTAAAGGGGTACTCTGGAGAAAAAAAAATATTTTCAAATCAACTGGTGTCAGAAAGTTATATAGATTTGTAATTTAATAAAGTCTTCCAGTACTTACTAGCTGCTGTATGTCCTGCAGAAAGTGGTGTTTCAATTCTGACACAGTGCTCTCTGTTGCCACCTCTGGCCGTGACAGGAACTGTTTAATGCAAAAGTTTTCTATGGGGATTTGCTACTGCTCTGGACAGTTCCTGACATGGACAGAGATGTCCGCAGAGAGCGCTGTGTCAGACTGGAAAGAATACACCACTTCCTGCAGGACATACAGCAGCTGATAAGAACTGGAAGACTTGCGTTTTTTTTTTTTTTTTTTTAAAGTAATTTACAAATCTGTATAACTTTCAAGTTTCAGTTGATTTGATATTTATTTTTCAAATATGCCAAATATAACAATGAAACATAAAGGACATAGATCGTACTAATGCAAAAATAAATACAAAGACCACAAAAATAGGTGTATGTTAAAAACAAGAAAAGTGTGGAAATCCCTCATTAGATAGGATCCCTAAAGTAGTGAGGGTAGGCAGATGTAAAAATCGTGAGAGTAAAGAAAAGTCAATAAAAGTATAATGGATGCATCAATCCCCCCCTTTCCCCAATGGCCAGAAGGCCCAGTAAAGTGCAGGGTCTCTACGTGTTCCTCTGATGGTCACAGCTTCCTCAGGACTGGATGATCGTTCGATCATCCAGGCTGCCCACTGGAGACAGAGGTAATCTGCTACTGCTGCTTCTAATACCCAGAGAAACGCACGGCCATTTCAACATGTTGAAAGACCATGATTATCATGCATGTTGGCTAATCTTGGTCTTTCAACATGTCCTGTTACACCAAACGATTATTGTCTGGAATCGTTTGGTGTAATAGGGTCTTAAGCCTGCACACCCAGCAGAGACTGGAGCTCTGTAGTATCAGTGGTACTGCAGTAGTCAGGAAGGTGAGTATGTGTTTGGTTTTTAACTATGTTCTCTCTGAGCATATGTACAGTAAAACATACATGAGTCTTGGACAACCACTTGAACTTGTATGTCCTGTAGTTTCAGTCGTTTCTGGGTAATTTAACACCTGTCGTTTCTGGGTTTTTTAACACCTGCACAATAGGGCTAAAAACAGTGCGTGAACAATGGCCTAACTTAATCCAGCCCTGCTGAGCCTTAGGGTCATATAAATCTGCTTACGTTTTATAGGATTTCATTCAAACTAAGCAAACATTCACAAAAAGGAATGTTTCATGAAGCCAAAATGTTCAGACTGTCCGACATTATATTGGGTCAGTGTGGATTGAGCAATTGCCACAAAATAAATAAAAGAACCTAAAGCTGTGGGCAATTGATGTGGGCTTTTCTGTCATTTTTGCAAGGGATCCACACCAACATTTTCAGTCGCCTGTAGACGACTGAAAAACCTGACATAAAATCTGTACTAATAATGAGCGGTCTACTCACCCATCTGACATAGGAGACTTCTATCAAGGCTTATGCATCTATTTCTATGTGAATTTACAGTCTTTGCACCATTTTTGTACCAGATGTAGTGCCATTTGCCAATGAGTATTCACTGGTTGAACATTTATTTACTGCAATTATTTTAGTCTCCTTCTTTTTGTAGTTTTGGACACAATCTTCACTCTATCCGGCCAGTGTTCCTTCTTTATCATCAGCATAAAAATTAAAAAATATATCATCTGCTACATCTGCTCTCAACCAGGTGAATACATTTCACGTCTTCTTTGTTAAACAAAAAATGCTATGTGTAATTTTTAGAAAGCCATGCACATTTTTTTCACGATGTGCACATTTTTTTTAGGATGTTCATAAGTCACCAAGCACAAGGAGAAATAAAAACGGCTTAAACTAGTTAGGAAAAAACTAAGTTATCAACAATAAATTCCCCCCATATTCTCAAGAACCTGATAGTCTACACGAACCCAAGCCAATCATCGGTCATTTATGCCCACAACATCTGAAAGCTATGCAGGCCACCTAGTTGGGCTTTGCAGATCCAACAGAAACCTTTATATCATATATCAGGGTTGTTCTATGTGGCAGCATATAAAAGGCCTTAAAGGGGTATTTCCCTCAAACATAACTTTTCATATGTTGCTGCCTGTGGTGAGCCCAACGATTCATTCCTTACTTGTTATTATCTATTCAGTCTCATTCTCCCAGTTATGAGCTGCTGCTTTCTGCTGACGACACAAAAACAGTGTGTAAGGTTCTCTCTCTGCCCCCTCCTCCTCCCCCTCCCTTCCAATACGGCTAATGTAAACAAGTGCCTGGCATGCTATATCTGCAACTTTGTGGCTTTTTTGTAATGCTGGGAGGGTTAAACCAAGGTCAAGTTGCAAATGAGCTCACTGTAATTAATCCTCCCTGTGTTACAGATAGAGTTGCAGATAGAGACTTATTTACATCAGCATCTCGGAAGGGAGGGGGGGGGAGACAGAGAGAAAAGGTCACACACAGTTATTTGTCTTCAGCAGAAAGCAGCAGCTCAGAACTGGGGGAAGGAGACTGAATAGATTTTAACAAGTATGGAATGAATTGTTAGTCTCACCATGAAAAGTTATGTTAGAGCTGAATCCCCTATACATTACCAGGTCCCCGCTCCTGCTTGCTTCGGCGGCTCCCGGCACGTTCCGCCCGGCCAATCAGTGCGCTGCCCCGCCGCAGCGCACTGATTGGCCGGGTGGGCCGTGAAGACACCGGGAGCCCCGAAGCAAGCAGGAACGGGGATCCGGTAATGTATAATGTCCGGCGGCTAGGGGGTTAATGGGGAGGTCTGCAGACAAAATCCAGCAGGGATGTACATCCCTGCTGCGAGTTTCTCTGCTAATGAAAGTATAGGGCTGGGATCTGCAGCGAGTCTCGCTTCAAAAACGCAGCAAGGAGACTCGCTCGTTTTTGCAGCAAGACTCGCTGCAGATCCCAGCCCTATACTTTCATTAGCAGAGAAACTCGCAGCAGGTATGTACATCCCTGCTGCGATTTTGTCTGCAGCCCTCCCCATTAACCCCCTAGCCGCCGGACATTATATATTACCGGGTCCCCGTTCCTGCTTGCTTCGGGGCTCCTGGTGTCTTCGCGGCCCGCCCGGCCAATCAGTGCGCTTTGGCGGGGCAGCGCACTGATTGGCCGGGCGGAACGTGCCGGGAGCCGCCGAAGCAAGCAGGAGCGGGGACCTGGTAATGTATATCCTGCCCGCCCCCCCTGTAGCCCCGATCGCCCCCAGCCCCCGGCCGCATGATCGCCCCCCGCACCCCCCGGGGGGTGCGGGGGGCGTTCGGGGCTGCGGGGGGCGATAATGCGGCTGGGGGGTGCGGGGGGCGATCATGCGGCCGGGGGCTGGGGGCATTCGGGGCTGCAGGGGGGGCGGGCAGGATATACATTACCAGGTCCCCGCTCCTGCTTGCTTCGGCGGCTCCTGGCAGGTTCCGCCCGGCCAATCAGTGCGCTGCCCCGCCGCAGCGCACTGATTGGCCGGGCGGGCCGTGAAGACACCGGGAGCCCTGAAGCAAGCAGGAACGGGGATCCGGTAATGTATAATGTCCGGCGGCTAGGGGGTTAATGGGGAGGGCTGCAGACAAAATCGCAGCAGGGATGTATATCCCTGCTGCGAGTTTCTCTGCTAATGAAAGTATAGGGCTGAGATCTGCAGCGAGTCTTGCTTCAAAAACGCAGCAAGGAGACTCACTGCAGATCCGGCATATGGGTTTGAACCCTTAGGCTGGTTTTCCATTCGTAAGGTGGTCCAACCACAAAAATGCTTTTTGTCATCAGGAGTCCTATCCTTTTTTTTTTTTTTTTTGCATACATTATCAATTGTTGCCGTACAGCAGGATGCTGGCAGATGTGTTCTGTCCGGCAATCCAGGTGCATTGAACTATCCAATCCAAATGAATGGGATCAGTTAAAAAAAGATCTGTTTCCTTCTGGCGCTTTGCCGCTGCGCCAGAGGGAAACATCACCAGATAAGTGTGACCCTGCCCTAAATTAGCTGCCATGATTGGACTGCTATTTTTCTATGGGCATTTGCTACTGCTCTGGACAGTTCCTGACACAGACAGAGGTGGCAACAGAGAGCACTGTGTCAGACTGAAAAGACCGCACCACTTCCAGTGCATACACCACTTCAGGACATACAGCAGCTGATAAGTACTGAAAGACTGAAGATTTTTCTTCTAATAGACGTAAATTACAAATCTCTATATGCTATATTTGTTCAGTATTGTTCTGCTTTTAATGTAAGGATTAACTATGCAAAATCAGCAACCCATTGACTTCTATGGTTTAACCTCTTAAGGACATATGACGTACCTGTACGTCATATGTCCGCACTTGCACTTCAAAGCGGGGCCGCGCGGCGGCCCCGCTTTGAAGTGCCGCGATCCCGGGTGCCGCGAGTAGCCCGGGACCGCTGCTATTAGCGGGCACGGTCTGATCGCCGTGCCCGCTAATTAGCTAATCGGAGGCAGCTGTCAAAGTTGACAGCTGCCTCCGATTACCGGAGGCAACGTTTCCCTGGGGTCTAGTGGGGGAGATCGCTCCTCCGGGACCTTGTCCCGGAGGAGCGATCTCCGTTACTGATGCCGGCCGGGGACACGTCCAAGATGGCGCCGTCCTCGGCTCGGCACTCGATCGTTTTCGGCTGCAGCAGCCGAAAGCAAACGAGTGCCGATCTCATGGATCTCTGCAGCATATCTATGCTGCAGAGATCTCAATGAGAGATCACAGTGTATATACTAGAAGTCCCCCAGGGGGGCTTCTAGTATATGTGTAAAAAAATATTTGTTGTTGTTAATTTGTGTTGTTAATAGTAAAAAGCCCCCTCCCCTAATAAAAGTCTGAATCACCCCCCTTTTCCCAGGTTTTAAATAAAAGTAAACAAATAAATAAATAAACATGTTTGGTATAGCCGCGTGCGTAATCGCCCGAACTATTAATTAATCACATTCCTGATCTCGCACGGTAAACGGCGTCAGCGCAAAAAAATCCCAAAGTGCAAAATTGCGCATTTTTGGTCGCATCAAATCCAGAAAAAATGTAATAAAAAGCGATCAAAAAGACGTATATGGGCAATCAAGGTACCGATAGAAAGATCACATCATGGCGCAAAAAATGACACCTCGCACAGCCCCATAGACCAAAGGATAAAAGCGCTATAAGCCTGGGAATGGAGGGATTTTAAGGAACGTATATTGGTTAACAACGGTTTGAATTTTTTACAGGCCATCAGATACAATATAAGTTATACATGTTATATATCGTTTTAATCGTAACAACTTGAGGAACATGCATAACAAGTCAGTTTTACCTCAGGGCGAATGGCGTAAAAACACATTTCCCCCAAATAAAAGAAATGCGTTTTTTTTTTCAATTTCACCACACTTTGAATTTTTTTCTGGTTTCGCAGTGTACTTTATGCAAAAATTCAGCCTGTTATTGCAAAGTACAATTAGTGACGCAAAAAATAAGGGGTCATGTGGGTTTCTAGGTGGAAAAATGCAAGTGCTATGACCTTTTAAACACAAGGAGGAAAAACCGAAAACGTAAAAACGAAAATGGGCCACGTCCTTAAAGGGTTAAAAATTGTGACTTTTTAAAAGGATAGTGGGATTACAAAAGACAAAAGAAACCCTCCTGCTGCTGCAAGTCATAAGGTGAACTTAACCTCTGACCTTTCAATATGAACCTGAAAAACATTCCAATTCTTCTGTGTAGGCTGTGTTGTGCTGTAAAACCCCTATTTTATGCCTCAAAAATGTTCATTTAATATATGTTCTTTTCCCTTTGGGTTGTATTTAATTCAGTGGGAAAACACCTGACAGTACCAGACGTAAAGTTATGTAAATGGTTGTTTTATGAACCATTATCTTAGTGAAATAGTTTAGAAATGTAGTACAATAGCGCCACCTGCTGTCAGATTTTTATTTGATTTTGATAAGCTGCCTTATTTACATGTATTTGACTAAATTCACTTTGCAGTGTCCTACTGGGAAAGAAAATAATGCAATGTTGGATTGCTGCAAAACGTGGCATGCTTTCATGTACTGTACATGGTTACAGGTGAGGTCTGATTAGACATTGGGTCTTGCCACAAGAGGACATAATAGGACTTCCCCTGCTGCCCTATTTAAAATGAATATCGAAGAGACACAACCCCTTTTCCATGGACATTAGAGCGCCCTCTGGTTCCGTTTCCCCTTTTAACGGGGTTGGCCACTTTATAGTAAAATTGCTCAGTGTACAGTATTAGTAACTGTACTTACTGTATATACTGACAGGAACTCCCTGTGTACCTCACAGAGCCAATATCAGACTCCCCTCCTCCAGGCTGTACTGCCCTGCTCTGTGGTGTTTTGGTCCATAAGATGGCTGACATGGAGAAGCATGTGACCAGGCCCCGCCCCCCAGTGTCCACCACTGAGCCTGTATATGTCTATGGAGGACACAGTGGACAGGGCCTGGTCACATGCTCCTCCATGTCGGCCATTTTATGGACTGAAACCAAACAGAGCAGGGCAACCCAGCCTGGTGAAGGAGAGTCTGATTTTAGCTCTATGAGGTACACAGGGAGCTTCTGTCAGTATATACAGTGAGTACACTTACTAATACTTTGTACTGACCTATTTTACTATAAAGTGGCCAACCCCTTTAAACACAGAAACATAGAAGATTGCTGGCAGAAAAAGTCCCCCAGTCCATCTAGTCTGCCCTTTTAGTATGTCCCTTCTTATTATCTTAGGATATATATATATATGTGTATCCCAGACAGGTTTACATTCTGTTATTGTAGATTTACCAACCACATTTGCTGGAAGTTTGTTCCAAGCACCTACTACTCTTTCAGTAAAGTATTATTTTCCTGATAATTTTTACACCTGACACCCTCCACCATTTTTGTAGCCCGTCTTTGGACCTGTTCTATTTTATCAATATCTTTTTTAAAGCAACAAAAGATGGGGTGGATCCTCCCCCAACTGTTTGCACCTTTGTGTCTGGAGACACGAGTAGATTCCCACTTGCAGAAACACTAATTGCTTTAAACCCAATATTAGGCTTGATCCTTACAGGGTTAGGCACCATCATACAGTAAATCTTTTGCATCTTTTAATTTTTTTCAACTAGGAAAAAGTGTTGGAATGTGTCGGCTTGTCTGTGAATGAGTTTCATGTTCTTCATTTTACCAATGTCATCAGTATCAAGTTCCCAGTTATCCAGTCTCAATGAAGACAAACATGGCAGCAACTCCACTACAGAGCACAGAGTCTGCACTACTTCACCGATCGGAGAGAAGGTCTCCTCTGTGCTAAGATCAAAATGTTTCAGGTTCTTAAAGTTTTGAAGGGATTTAATTAGAGGGATCCAGCCGTCACTATCAACACGATTATAGGAGAGATCCAGAAAGGAAAGCTGTCCAAAACTGTTTGTAAAATAAGCAGCTATAAAATAAAATAAAAAATAAATAAAAAAAAGGCATTATTCACATAATTTTTTTTTTTTTTTAAGCAAAGCAGAACTACTATTTTATCAAAGTGTATCATTCTATTACGTAGCTGGTGCTTCATTTAAAGGAAAACATATCAGCTATTAATAAGATGTATAATAAGTGTCTGAACGATGATGGTCTAAAACAGGAGTGTCAAATTCGCCACCCTCCAGCTGTTGCAAAACTACAAGTCCAATCATATGAAAGCTTTGGCTGTCCAGGCATGATAGGAATTGTGGTTTTGCAACAGCTGGAGGGCGTCAATTTGATGGATCTGGTCTAGAAGCTCATAAATACAGTTAAAATACCAGAGTCAGCACCGGTACTTTCCTGGGTGCTGGCACTGGCCAGGTCGGCCAAACAAAGCATTCTGCTTATTCGGAGCTGTCTGGAATTCACATGTACTATCACATCTACTGCTGATTTAGAATTTGAAAGTTATAACGACAGGTACACTTTAATCACACTGATATAATAAGTGAATATTAAATAGCATTTGGTACTTTAAAGGAAGAACATATTCGATTAATGAAGGTACGCCTCTTACACAATATAACATTATTATTACTGACAAAATTTTATATACAGAAACTGAGAGATGTATTTCTGTGAATATACTCACCTAACTTAATCACATCATCATTTGTCATGTTCCACCTTCTAAAGGCAAGTTTTGACAGTCTTGGAAGTTCTTTAAGGTGACACATTAGTGTTTCCAGGCCACACTTGACATTTGAGCCTCCAGGTAGTGAAAGAGATGTTAGTGATGGCAGATGAGTTAAGGTTTGACCTGGAAGAAGAGTTTAGTAAATTTAGCATTTTTGTTTTAACCTCTAACAGCAAAACACATACTATAGGTACTTGCCAAATATTTCCACCGATAGCTTCCCTTCTTCGTCTAAAAAGTTATCAGACAGGTCAAGAATTTCAAGCTTTTTAAACTTTTCTAGAATCTGTGCTGTAGGAATAACAGTAGTAAAAAAAATTATATAATAATAGTTATGGAATGTACACCATGGGGCCTGGTGCATAGGTTCATCTTTAATTTAATGGGATCTGAGCTGCAGTAACCCAGCACAGCCACTACCTGTAGTCTCTATCCACTGTGCTGATTGCTGGAGGTGTCAGGTGTCAGAAATGACTGACCTATCCTGAGGATTGGCCATCAATATGTTTTCTCTAGAAAAACACCTTTAACCCCTTAATGACCGTGGGTGTACATTTACACCCTCGCAGGCTGGGCCTAATGCAGGAGGGCATAAATGTACGCCCTGTCGGAGGGGCGCGCTATCAAGCGAGCTCAGGAGCTGAGCTTGCTTCATAGCGGGTGACAACCAGCTGCTATCAGCAGCTAGGCCCTTACCCTCAATGGTGGTCTGCCACGGCGTTTAAGTGTAAGTGACAGGAGCATCTCCTGTCACTTACTGATCGGAACCCCCACAGCGTGTCTTCAGGGGTCCCGATCGCATGGTCTGACTGCCGAATGTCTCTTACCTTCCTCCGTGCAGTCAGATCTTCAATCTTCTCATAGAGTCTGCCACAGGCAGGGTCTATCAGAAGATCCCAGATAACACTGCATAGGGATAATCCTTTGTTTCATCCATTTTGTTGATACTGTTACTGTTATACACTTTTTATACACTTATACATTTTTGCATGGAAACCTGTATCAGATAATGGGGTTGGGTGTGTGTGTGGGGGGGAGACTAGCCCTGCAAAATATTTGCTGAACACCAAATGAATCTGGCCTTGGAGGAGCTGGAAAGAAAACGTAGTGGTACTTACATAGAGTGATCAATGTTGTTGCAGTCAGACAACACTTAATGAGATGAAGTTCTTTTATTTTATCACAGTGTGAAATTGATTCTACTACTTGTTTTATGGAGCTTCCGATGTTGGGGAGAATTGACAACTTCAAGACTTCTAGCTTCTTTAGATGAGAAATACTGTTTGCTGTAGATAAGGTTAGAAAGGCGTATTAGGATGTAGGTTCAGAGTAAGATCGGTCCCTTGTGTAATAACTCTTATTCTTGGATGCAAAGAGTCTGTAAAAATGTCCAGTTGTTTAACGTTACAAGATGACATTTGTTTGGGATGTATTTAGCCATGTGAAGCCTACTGTATGTTTGCAGGGGGGTTTTCTTATTATTATTAATTTATTGAATCCTGATACAGATATCCTGCTAAAAATGTTTTATATATTGCAAAGGCCAAAAAGAAAAATGATAAAAACACATACTCACCTACCTTACTCCCTCAGGTGTACCCCTGTGACATACTCTAGCCCCCCACTTAAGGCCCTGGGCAGTATGGACTCATCTCAGCAGTGACAGCCTGCTAACTCCATGGCACTACCATGGCCAGTATGTGATCATTGCTGAGACCATCTCAGAAGTAGCCGCCAGAGCATTCAGCAACAAAAATACCATGTGTGAACACAACCTTAAAGGAGTAGTGCGGCAATTAAGTTTTTACACTTAATTAACACACATTACAAAGTTATATAACTTTTTATCATGTGTTAATAAGCTGTCTGGCCCCGTTTCCCCCTCCCCCCCCTCCTTTCCTGATTGGCTAAGCAAGCTGGAAGCCATGTGATGCGCTCTAGCCATTCACTGCTCTGCAACTCGGAAGTAAGGACGGAGGACAAAGATGGCGGGGACGCAGTAGGTGGGAGATTCGAACAGCAATTGTCACCAGAGGGATGGTAAGTATAAATGCTGTGTGTGTGTCTGTGTATGTTTTTTTTTTTGGGGGGGGGGGGGGGGCGTCAGAGTACCCCTTTAAGGAGAGTAAGGTGTTATTAAAACATGCAGCTTTGAACGTGCTGAATGAAGCTGCAGGAGCTGAAACCTCACTGTGCAGTGATCTGCAGTGGGATTAGATGCTCTGCAACAGCTTTGGACAGGGAACTAAAGGAGAGAAATAGGCAGGGTGGGAAGGCTGTAATAAACAGCTGAGGAAAGGCAATGCATCCTGGGACCAGTGGCGTAGCTACCATGGAGGCAGATCACACGACTGGTATGGGGCCCGTGGAGCAAGGGCTCTGGCAAAACATGTGGTCTGTCTCCATGGTACTAGCAGACTGTTACTGCCACTGTCAGCTCCCTCACCAACAGCACCTTCCTCCCACAGAGAGACAGTGGTTCCACATGGCAGTGACAGGATGAGGCACTGGCACTAGTGTCCGCTTTCTGCGTCCCAGCCCTCCAGTCAGTACGTCCCCCGCATGGACAGTGACAGCCGGAGCAGTCACTGCCACTAGTGCCTTCAGCCTTACTCCTACAGTTCCCTTTCTCCCCTTGAATAAGAGGCTGCCTGGAACCATCCTCCTTCGGGTCATGTAAGTATATATATGGGGCCCCATACAGTTTCTTGCTATGGGGCCCCATGAATCCTAGCTACGCCTCTGCCTGGGACTTGTATATCTATGCAACTGCTCAACCAGGAAGTACAACCATTAAATACAGAACTAAGACCCCCCAAAATAACGGATTATTGGTAGCTTCAGAACTGAGGACAGACAGGTAAGCCATGCTATATGCTTCTGCAGCTGGTTTATTTTCTCACCTGATGTTGGAGTAGCCCTTTAAACTATCATGCTATGTTAAAAGGCGTACTCCAACTATGTTGGAAAGTGCGGCAATCTGTGATATCTGATAACATAGTCACTTTCTGATAGTAGACACTCACCCAAGAGTTCACCTTCTTTTTCATTTATTCCAATGTTGTGCAAACTCAACTTCTCAATTTCAAAAAGCTTGCCCAGCCCATCTAATAAGATTCCTAGAATGGAAATTTTCACATGGTCACATATTAAACAATATAAGCAAATTGTATTTAGTTCACGAGCTGAATTTTAAGCCTATGTTCGTAATTTTGCTTTGTCTTGCTTTGATTTGTAGAAATATGGATGAAATTAGTGCATGAGACGACCTGTTCACATTGAACAAGTATCATACGACTTCCAGGTTCTGTGTAAATGTATACTTCATAAGAACAAGTGTAGACGACTAAATAAAACCGTCCAGGCCCCGGTATACAATTAGAGTAAATATAAACGTAGCCAGAAATGTTGATAGATCCCTTTTCTGTATTTGGATGTAACCGTTATTCAAATCTGCAGATGCATTACCACAAATGGACTTTGTTATGTACCAAGGATGGCATGGGCAGAGGGGTGGTTGTACATATGCTTCTAGCAGTACAAGCAGTCCTATTACCATTGAATTGTAGTGTTATGTAGTTTCTCAGAATTCCTAGCACAGCCTTTGTAAGAGCTTGTGTTTTGTAATACAGTTTAATAGTTCAGAATAATTAACATTTTTATTGGATGGGATTATAGTTTTAAATAAACTCACTTCTAAAGTATACTGCAATACTATTTTATTTTATTGCATTGTACTGTCATATCTGTGATTTGATAATGTACTCTGTTCTAAGACATTTAAAGCGACTCTGTACCCACAATCTGACCCCCCCCCCAAACCACTTGTACCTTCAGATAGCTGCTTTTAATCCAAGATCTGTCCTTCGGTCCGTTCGGCAGGTGATGCAGTTATTGTCCTAAAAAAACTACTTTTAAACTTGTAGCCCGTGCCAAACGGGAGTATCTGTGTCCTATCTTTGCACCACCCCTCTGTCCCTCCTCCCCACACTTTTCATCATTAGGAATGCCACTGAAACATTTTCTCCATGCTGAACATTGCACAGGTCCTTAACGATCCAGCCCATGTGCCGGGCTGACACAGGTGAGGAATAAGAGGCAATCTGCCTGGAGCATTCCTAATGATGAGGAGGGTGGGGAGGAGGGACACAGGGGTGGTGCAAAGTTAGGGCACAGATACTCCCATTTGGCACGGGCTACAAGTTTAAAAGTTGTTTTTTAAGGACAATAACTGCATCACCTGCCGAATAGACCCCAGGACAGATCTTGGATTAAAAGCAGCTATTCAATGGTACAAGTGGTTTGGGGGGGTCAGATTGTGGGTACAGAGTCGCCTTAAAGGAGAAGTCCGGCCTCCAAAGGGTTTCTAAAAAAAAAAAGACTGGGGCACGGGGGAAAGTAACAAAGAGTATTACTCACCTCTCCCTGTGCCTCTTTGGCCCCCACGGGCTACCGGATCTGTGGAGCTGCACACTGGGGTGAGACGCAGCTCCATTCACTGATTAGCTGAGCGGCCAGTCCATCAACTAGGAAAGGCATTTTTCCCTGAGTTGTAACGTCATCACTTTGTTGCCATGACAATTGGTCAGCACCAGTCACATAGCCATCTAGATGCCACAGACCCTACCGGCTGCAGCATCTATGAATGAACTTTGGAGTGAACTCTGATGCCGGTCCCTGACAGTAGGCATCAGCTCAAGTCATGCACCTGGACCTTTGATGTACTGTAAATATAAATTATATGTCAAGAAGTGGTTAAGATTTCAACCAGAACTTTCTGCTTCCATTGAAAGTCCTGAGCAGCATACAGTCAATCCTGTAGAATCTACCAATCTATCTGTCATGCCTCTCTCCAAATAGTTGTCACCTTACAGCTTAGGAACTACTGACTGTGGCATCTAGGCGGTTAAATAACTGGCACTGACATAAACTAAGCCTGTCATACAGCCATAGGTTGAATCTATTTTTTTCCCAGACTCCCTAGAGTTACATCCAACTTCTTCAGCCACCGGTATTCAAATGCCAGTCAGACCTATTTGACAGTGTCCCAAAGTATACCCACTACGTGTAGCTGTCACATGTAGCCTCTTACCCCATGGGGTGGATTTATCTACTGCAATTTTAACCTCTTAAATATTTACCTTCTCGATTAACTTTATCCATATTTGAGATACTAAATGTTTTCATATTTGTCATTTCTACGATTCGAGCTTCATCCTTAGTGCTGAGTGGAGTGTTATTGACGATGAGCTCTTTCATTCTTTTGCAATAATCCACAACCCGTGTGAGATTGCCAGTAATTCCTGGACTGGAGCTAATTTTCAGTCGGAGGTTTTTAGCACAGCAGCATATTTTTCCAAGAAATTTTATCTCGCATTTATCCAATCGGTCAAATTTCTTTATGGTAACCTCCAGTGTTTGCAAATCTTGAGTCCAATCATAAAATAAGTTGACAACTTCTTTAGAAATGTACGTCTGTGGATCAAGCGCTTTTAGATCTTTGGGGCAATTCCTAGTTTCATCTTCTGCCAGTACATTACTTTCTTTCCCAAAAAGGTCTAATTTGACCAAATGTAAAGCACTAAGACATCCTGGTAGATGCTCAAAAAACTCGAAATGATGAGAACCTACATTATGCATGCTAATGTGCAATGTTGTTCCAGAAAAGATGGATTTAAATTCTGCATTCAACTCCTTCTTGGTTGCGCTTTCATAGAAGAGGTGGATTCCAAACTCTGCAAACTCAGAGCTGATTTCATTTGTTTCTTCCTTGCACAAAGTCCTAATATGGCGGATGACTTTCCTAGTGGCAGCTTTGGATGAACCACATGTGTATAGTAGTAGGTTTTTGTACCTGTTGGTAACATCATAAACAGTTTGTAATTTATTAAGGTAGTATTCACCTTTCTTTACATTGTCAGTCTCGCTCGATGATAACAGTTGAGAAAGTCTTCTTCCAGCAGTGTACTCCTGGAATGACGTATGAAAAAATCGATAGCTGGGTTTTTGTTTCTGAGCCGCGTATTTATTCATCAGCCCTATTTTAAGCAAGATGTCCTCTATGATATTGGTTAAGTTCTCTTTTCGGAATTCGTACTTGTGGTCAAAAATCCCATCCAGAGCTAAATCTCCACACAAGTGGATGTTCTCTTCTATGGTACTCTCCACTACATCTTGAATTTTGTTGCGGCCTCTGTCGATCATTAAGTCATATAATGTACAAAACAAAGCAGTCTGAGTGTTCATTTGAACATTGGTTTCCCCCATCCTTAGGGCGCATGCTATGACTAGGAACAATGGTGTTTTCACAAGGTTCTTCATGAAATCAGATACATCCAACTGACGCAACAAACTAGGAGCTTCTTCCAATAAGACCCTTTCAATCAACGTTTTGGCATCAGTAAGTGTAAAGTCACTTGTTTCAACAATCAGAGCACCGTATCGTCTCACCAGTCCTAGTGACTCAGTCCTTGTACTTACAATAACCATGCTATTGAATTTATGGTTCTGCTTAATAAGATCGTCTATTTCTTTACAGCTTTCAGAATCAAATTCATCATAGCCGTCCAGTAAGAACAGCACCTTTTCTTCAAGTTGATGAATTTTTTGTAAAAATGTTTCTTTGTTCCAATTATAGGTAACTGCAAAAAGTTGATCACTAAGGGTTTCGTAAAGACCTTTACCTGTGCCTCGCAAAGAGATAAAAAAGACAAGTCTATATCCTTTCAGAGGTTGGCACTCTTCAGATGCCCAGAGAACGGCGATTCTTTTTAGCAGTGTAGTTTTACCCTTGCCGGCCTCCCCTTCAATAATACATGGACTTTTGAGTTTCCATAACACGTCGTCAAATTTCATTTTCTCTCGTCTGCGATTGTTTATGTCTTTCTTCCATAGTAAAGGAGCTGTAAAAGTTTCTTCCAAGTTAAAAATTATGTCAATGCCCGTTTCGTCACCCAATGGATAAAAATTTTGAAAGGCCGGATATTGATAGAACCGCTTTAGGTGCTTTTCCAAGTCATCAATATCCTTCTCCGTTATGTTCGCCATAATATCTAAAACAAAAATAGATAAGACATTTTGATAAGAATAATATTGATAATAATTTATCATACTTAAAGTCTTGCGGGAATATAATGCTACAATCTCTTTTTTACACTTTACTAAGTGGACGGAGCTTGGTGTAAATGGGCGTGGTTTATCGCAAGTTACGTTACAAGGTGGCCTAAGATGTAGCTAAAATGTACTCCCTATATAGAACTATCCATGGTGATAAACTTTGTCAAATGAGGGTAAGAAAGCAAGACAGGCTGCTAGTGCAAGTCATAGGGTCTACATTGGCAACATGATACTAGAAGAATCGGCAACTTTTGGCAGTAACACTTAAAAACTATGGGCACCTTTGAATGCATTTTTTATTATTATTTTTTTACTTGTTATGGTGAAAAAACTAAATTTCCATTGGTTTTTATTTAAAAAAAAAAAAGCTCTTTTGCAGACAGAAGGACAGGAAGGAGCAGAAAGGAATGGGGGCCAGGGGTAATTTTCTAAGTTGTCACAAACCCATCCCCAGTGACACAGGTATAATGTCTGTAGCTCATAGCACAAAAAGCTGGCAGACTGCCTTTCAATGTAAAATATTGGACTTCTCTAGCAGTCAGCACAAAGGGATAAAACTCTTGAATGGTAGGGCAACTAATGTTAGTTTACATCCTGCTATAGAGGGACGTGGTTATATCCAAGGTAATCTCACGGAATTAGTAGATGGAGATTTTACTATCAGCTTTTGATGTGTTCCTAGGACATGTCAGGTATACTAACTGACTGAACGACTGTATAAAAATACAAAATGCATTACAAAAATGTTTTATTTTTTTTACTGTGCAACAGCAACAAAACATTTCAATAAAGTAACTAAATCTATTGTGCAAATAGGAATTCATATTTCCCTTACTTTAAGCAAACCTCCGCCCATTACATGGGCGTAAACTGATGTTCTGTACTCTAGCATCCTGATGTTTTCTCACCTTTAAGTCTTCCCACTTTCACTTTCATTAGACTTTCACTTTTTTCTGTTCTGTCGCAGAGACCTCGTGACCAAAAATCAAACAAACAAAAGAATAGTTTTCACATCAGACACAATAACAGAGTAATATATATATATTATCCTTACATTCAGAAAGCCAGAACTTTTTTTTTATTTCCCATCATTTTAGTTGTATAACGTTGTTGTTGGAAAGGGTTGAAATTTTAATATGGGACCATCTTGTAGCATATAGTTTATTGATTAGCTTCCAATATTATTTTTTTTAGTAGGGAATACATAAACCCTGTTCATTTCAACATATTTTGCGTTTTTTTTTTTTTTTTTAAATGTTCCAATGAGAAAATTGATCCTTTGATTACTTTGATAATGCCTCGAAATTGTTTTCCAAAAGATTATTGCCTTTTATTGAGACACTGACAGGGAACCTATTGGGCCATGTCTCTGGCATATACTTATGGGAGACCTGTAAGACACATCGTTTTTTTCTCTCGGTAAAAGGGCAGCACATATTAGCAAATAATTGAGAGACTATTTGCCGCTCAGCACCAGGCATGAACTTAAATAAATTCTCCTCCAAGTACTCACTTGTTCCAAAAACATCCAGGAAAAGGGATCCATCATATGTTTTAAGAAGCTGAAGAAAACTATTGCAAGTTTCTTCACCTTTTTGAATGACCATTATAAGAAGCCTCCTTGCTACTGCGTGGCATGTCCTTTCAGCAAGCACATAATTCATCTCTTCCATTGAAACTACATGTTTTTCAAAAAGCTTTTCCACTAGTTTTGTGGAAATTATTATGCTAATTTTTTCAATCAAGTCTGAGAACTTTTCCTGAATAGGCTCCACTTGGAAGAGAACAAAGCAAAATTAGTAAATTAAGGGTGAAACAAATCAAGTGATAAAATTACACTAGGTATACTACAAGGATGTTGTTAGACTCGGAAAACACCCAGGGCACATTGTAGTACTGGTTTACTGGGGAGGAGTTAGTTGTTTGAGGCTATGCTCACACATGGTACAATAAAAGCCAAATACGACAGTAAGGCTATGTTCCCACTTTGGGAAATTACCGGGTAAAGGCAGCCATTTTGTTAATAGGCAGTCGGTAATAATGATTAGAGATGAGCGAACTGAACCGAACCGAAAGTAGTTCGCTCTCTCATCATGTCTTTGATCCCGGCAGCATAGTTGCGCTCACGGGAATATGCAGCCAGGATATTCCAGGGAATCGCTTTTGAATTCCCTGGAATATCCTGGCCGCATATTCGCGGGATCGCAACTGTGCGGCCGGGATCACAGGCATGATAATAGAGCACCGATGCCGTCGGACCAAAAGTCCACTCATTCCGCTCATGATCATTATTAGCGGTTGTCAATGTTACAAGATAGCCACTTTCCCAATAATTTTCCAAAGTGGGAACATTGTAAAATAAAGCTAAAATACGCCCATAATTTTGAGGTGAAAAACAGCCGTATCTTCAATTTAATGTACACGAATAACAACTGTAATTGATTACAATCATCCATAAAATGAAGATGCTGATTATTTACCTGCTTTAGGGGACAAACACACTTGCCGGATCCGCAGCGAGAGGTCTCGCTGTGGATCCCGGCCCTATTGTTTCAATGTTAGACAAAATCACAGCAGGGATGTACATCCCTGCTGCGAGTTTGTCCCCAGCCCACCCCGTTAACCCCCCGGCCGCCAGAGCATATACTTTACCTGATCCCGGCTCCGGCTTGCTTTGGCGGTTCCCGGAGTCTTCAGCAAGCCGGAGCCGGGATCAGGTACAGTATACGCTCGCTCCAGTGCCCACCCGCAGCCCCGGCCGTCTGATCACCCCCCCACACACACACACACACAGCCCTGGCCAGCCCCCCCGCAGCCCACGATCGCTCCCCGCAGCCCCAGCAGTCTTATCGCAGCTCCGATCGCCACCCGCAGCCCCGGCCGGCCCTCCCCCAGCCCCGATCGCCCTCCCCCCCCAGCAGCCCCGGCGATCAGGGCTGCGGGGGGTGGTTGATCAGGCGGCCGAGGCTGCGGGCGGGCACTGGAGCGAGCATATACTGTACCTGATCCCGGCTCCGGCTTGCTGAAGACTCCGGGAACTGCCAAAGCAAGCCGGAGCCGGGATCAGGTAAAGTATATGCTCCGGCGGCCGGGGGGTTAACGGGGCGGGCTGGGGACAAACTCCCTTTTTACATCCCTGCTGCGATTTTGTCTAACATTGAAACAATAGGGCCGGGATCCGCAGCGAGTCTCGCTGCAAATACCGGATCCGGCAAGTGTGTTTGTCCCCTTAGTAAAATACGGCCTTTTATTTGTCTGTTCAAACACAGATTTATTTGCACTCAAAATTACAGTCGTAACTTCTATGGGGGAGGCACACTGATAGGCTGTGTTTACATGATGTTTTTTTCTTCCCTTTTTTTTTTTTCAACATGATATCCGTCATTTTGAGTTCCAGATGACGTCAGTCCTTTCACGTTTTGGGCGGCCATCATTACAATGACAGCTGTTGGTACATCATTCTAGTTCGGGCCCTTATGCGTGTGGTTCATTTTTGAAGGTTCATTGAATTTAATAGTAAAGATGGTAAAAGGACGGTGAAAAAACATAATAACAGAGTGATATTGTCAGTTATTTAATACACTGTGCGGATTGGGCGGCCGTCATTGCATCGACTTTAATGCATTCCACTGACATCAAATAAACAGTCTTTTTTGTTTTATTCTGCATACACTTTCACAAATACCTAAGTAAAATAAATTAGTGTTACAAACAGTAAAACTTACTTTTAAATGTTCACGTTCCACTTTTGATTCTGTTACAAAATAAAAAGTGCATTACTTGACAAATATAAAAATCTATAAATTTTTTTTTTTTTGATTGTGGAGATAATAGAAAATTGCTGAGGACTGAGCCATCAGACAGACAATTGGATTGGCTCCTATCTGAATGAGACAATTTAGGTGAAACATACAGGGTGCAGAACAAAAACTGCAATTTTTTTAATACACCTAATTTAAAAAAAAGGTTGTTTTTGTTTGTTTTTATAACAAAATAAATACAATGCACATTCTGTTCTCATATTGGTTTTGGGTGTCCTCAGCTGGGCCCCAGTCATAATATTTATTGGGCTCATGATGTCCCTCTGTACTCTTTCCTGTAATCTGACAGCTGCAATTCTCGTTCCAAACTACTGACAGTGCATGAGACACATATCATCTCTTATATATCTGTCTGTGTTTCCAAAACATACCTACAGCAGAATAATGTACTCAAACATCCAGCCAATGTCATTAAGAATCATCTTCGGCACAAAGAAGAACAAGGAGTCCTGAGAGTGATGATATCGGGAAGAGGAGAGACAAGGGAGACAGAAGAGGGGGAAGAGCCGAGGGGGGAGGTCGGGGGGCAGAAATAAGACATGCCCTGAAAATAAGAAATAGTGCCTCTTTGGGGAAAAAAAATTATATAAGGCACTGTCTTATTTTCAGGGAAACACTGTAGTAAGACGGTGACATGAAAACAAAAGAGAGGCACTAAATCAGAGGAATTCAAGGGTCACAGAATGAATGGAGAATAAAGTTTCAAAGGTTCAATGACCTACAGTTAGCGATCGTCCGAACCGAGTTCGGTTCGGGTTCGTCCGAACCCTCGGTAATGATTACCGCTGTCTGCCCGCTCCGTGCAGCAGGCGGATCCAGCGGGAGGACTGCCTGGAAAACTGGGATACAGCCATAGCCATAGGCTGTATCCCAGTTTTCCAGGCGGTCCTCCCGCTGTATCCACCCGTCTACAGAGCGGGCAGACAGCGGGAATATGATGCCAAGCATTCGGGTTCATATGAACCCGAACCTCGGCAGGTTCGGACCATCCCTACCTACAGTATATATAACAGTTTAACAAAGAGTAATAGTAGTATATGATAAAGGGATGTGTATCTTCCTTACCTTCTAATGGATCCAGTAATGGATGCTGGGAATGGATCCAATAGATAAACATCCATTCAGTCACGAATCCATGTAATCAATCGTATTAAGCTTTTAAAATGCCTTTCACTCCATAAACATACTGAACAGCACTGTGACTCCTGTACAACTTCAAATCGAAAGTATGTCTTTACTTCCTGGAAAGCTCAAGTTACTTGTTGTAAATAATAGGGAAGTGGAAATATGAAGCAACCTTATCTACAAAGTGACAAAGGTTTTTAACCCCTTAAAGACTGAGCCTAATTGGCCTTAAGGCATTTTTGCATTTTCATTTTTTTCCTCCTCTCCTTGTAAGAGCTATAACACTTTTATTTTTCCATCTACAGAGCCATGTGAGGTCTTGTTTTTTTCAAGAACAGGTTCACTTTGTAATGGAACCTTTCAATCCACCATAAATGAATTAGGGAGAAAATGCAATTCCACAAATTTTGGAGGATTTCTGTGTTTACGTAATGCACTTTATGGAAAAATTGACACGCTATCTTTATTCTATAGGTCAGTCTGAATACAGCCATATGCATGTTTACATAGCTTTCCTAGTTTTACTATTTTTATTAACAGTAATATTTAAAATGGCGGTACGGTATATAATATTTTAATTAATTTTAGTATTTTTATGTGTTTTATTTATAAAATGGGAAGGGGATAATTTAGACTTTTATTGGTGGAGGGGCTTTGGCACATTTTTAAAAACATTTATTTATTTATTTATTTTTTTATACTTAGTCACCACGGGGGACTTTTACATACATACATACATTAGATTGCTTACACTGATCACTGCTTTTTGCAATCTTCTGATAGAGCCTGCCTATGGCAGCCTATGATTGCAGCCGGTCCTCACCTGCTATGAAACCAACTCAGCTCCTGAGCTTGCTTCATAGTGCGGTACCCTGTAGGGTGTATGTAGTGTCCCACCACTGGTGTTCTTTTCTATTTCTCGTGCACCTTTGGTAAAAGCTCTGTACTCAGGGTTAAGTGGTGATGAAGGTTACTTTGCAGTTTCACCACTAGATGTCAGTTTTTTGTATTTCTATGTATTGCACGGCTGAAGGAAGCTAAGGGTTAAGTTCTGTGTTGTTTCTGACCTATAGGAGGTGCTTTCTACTTCTGACTTATCTATTTCTTTTTTTTTCATGCACACACCCACCCCCACCACTCACAGGGTAGATTAATTAGCCCCTGTAGGAAGTTAGTTACTTGGTGTAGGAAATACAGTTCAGTCTTATTCAGATTCTTGTGGGAGAAAGACACACAGAGCAAACGTCCCTACTGTAGCCAAGCCAGGGCCTGGCTTATGCCAGGACCCTTGTCCGGGACAAAAGAACAGTCTAGTCTAAGACACCAAAGTGTACAGATGCAGCTAAAGACATCCATTTCTTTTAGTATTCCTACCATATCTACTGAGCAGTGCTAAGCACTTTAAGGGAGAAGAGTCCAAGAACACTGTGAAGCAGTCTAAAAAGTGCATGGCAGTATTCTGAAACACAAGAGGAACTAGCCTGGATAGGACAAAGCTACCAAAGGAAGGTCTATGTATCCTATCTCGCAGTGCAGGTAACTGGGACACCCCTGGAAACTTAGCTTCACCCAGATAACCACAGCTAGGGGTTTGTATCACCCTATTACTCAACACTGTAGGACACAAGGTGGTCAGACATAGTCTAAAAACAGGTAAAAAAACACAAGTAAACACAAAGCAGGTATCACCATCACACCTGTGTGCTGGACTAGCACTGGCGTCGTAACAATACCATCTCTGACTGAGCTGTACCATATATATCTATCCTACCACACATACATGTACGACCGTTTCAGTTAAGGCACAGGCGGCGGGGGCATACATGTACACCCACCGCCAATAAGGGCCCTGTCTGGTCAGCACTTGCTTGCTCCTTGTTCCCTGCTCACTGTTGGTGCTATTACACGCACAGACAACAAGCGTGGCTGTGGGAGGTGCTGCCTGGACAATGGCCCGTAGAACATAGCGGCAGCGAACACGGAGCGACAGCTAGCAGGTTGTCACTGCTGTTGTCCTTTTAATTCAAAATGTTGAACGACAACAATCAGCCATCATCGTGCATGTTGGCTGATCGTTGTCCTCCAGCATGAGCTATTATACCAAATGATTCTATCCCAAAACAGCGGTAATTGGGCAAGTACGGATGATAATTGTTTTGTGTAATAGGGCCTTAAGGCAAAGATACTTAAGGGGAGATTTATCAAACATGGTGTAAAGTGAAACTGGCTCAGTTGCCCCTAGCAACCAATCAGATTTCACCTTTCATTTACCAAAGAGTCTGTGAGGAATGAAAGGTGGAATCTGATTGGTTGCTAGGGGCAACTGAGCCAGTTTCACTTTACACCATGTTTGATAAATCTCCCCCCATAATGTTTTGTTCAATGGGCACTACTACTTCAAAAAGAAAACCTTTTGACATATAGAGACATATCAAAACTTTTGTTTCCGGGTGTTACTGCTGAAAGCCCCACCAATTGCTAGTCCAGCACAGTTTTTATAGAAAGTCTATGATATTGTCTTCTGGTGAGCAGATAGAGCGGGATGAAGCAGCGATTGTCCCCCATCTTGTTCTGACAATCATTGGTTGTCTGAAGACCAATGATCAAAACTTTTGATATGTCTCGGTTAAAAGTTTTCTTGAAGTGACAGAGCAATTTGAGACCCATTTTGTTAAAGAAGTCCCAAGAACAGTAAAAAATGGCAGGCGGGGGTTAACTCTCCCGCCCCCTGTGCCTCGGAGCACCACTCCAGGGTACTGTTCACATCAGCCGGTGTCCTGCAGCTCGCTGCAACAACACGACCCCGGCTGAGTGATTACCTGCCCAGCCAATCAGTGACTTGGGTTGGACACTGCTCCTGCAGAGGGTGACAGCCGTCAGTGATGAATGGGACCCCAGAGCAGCACGACGAGGCACAGGGACCGGTGAGTTCACTTGTTTGTTTTTTTCTCACCCTCAGCCAGGGACGTCACAACCCAGCTGATGAACTGGCCACTGCTCCAGTTACTGACTGGCTGAGCGGCCAGTCCATGAGCTGGAACAGGCCTTTTCCCCAGAGTCAAGACGTCATCGCAACTCGGAAGAAAATGCCCGGCGGGGTCCTAAGGCAGGTCCCGCCACTCATCACAGGCACGGGGAGAAGTACGTTCCTATTTGTAATCAATTTCCCCCTGCCCTCGCTAGCTGGGGAATTTTAAAAATGGCTGAACTTCTCCTTTAAGTATAGTGTAGACCCCTCTGTGCAGTCCCCATATAGTATAGGCTCTGTTCTATTGCCCCTAAATAGTATAGAACCCTCTGTATAGCCCCTATATAGTATCAGGCATACAGTACAGGGCAGAGTTGTGTATATGATGCATACAGTACAGGGCAGTTTCTAGGGCATTTTGGCAACAGAGCGAATCTTGATAAAAGCCCCCCCCCCCCCCCACTCAGTTCAGCCCTAGGGAAGGAAGAGGGGCTTTTATCAAGATTCGGTTTACTAGGAAAAAGCAGTGTGTGTACTGCGGCATAGAGCACCCCTAGCAGATAATGTTCTACTGAACACAAAATATACAAAAACATCATCCAGGGACTTACAGGTGACATCATCTTTGATCTGAGGCAACACTTTCTTTTTCCTCTCCATCGGGCCCAGACCTCCATGACAACTTCTTGCAGCTACAATTCGTTTCTTCAGAATCTGCCAGACAGACATCTTAGGCTTCCGCACATTTCTAGCAACTTCCTTCCATTTTTCCCTCCTTATAGGCTCCCAAACTATAGTAATTCTGCTGTTTGGTGCACTAAAGTCAGTAGGTATCTGGGTTGCCCCCTGTATGCAGGATCCCCTGCTGTGCCCCCATATAGTAATAATGCCCCCCTGCTGTGCCCCCATATAGTAATAATGCCCCCTGCTGTGCCTCCATATAGTACTAATGCTCCCTGCTGTGCCTCGATATAGTAATAATGCCCCCCTGCTGTGCCTCCATATAATAATAATGCTCCCTGCTGTGCCTCTATATAGTAATAATGCCCCCCTGCTGTGCCTCCTTATAGTAATAATGCCTCCCTGCTGTGCCTCCATATAGTAATAATGCTCCCTGCTGTGCCTCCATATAGTAATAATGCTCCCTGCTGTGCTTCCATATAGTAATAATGCCTCCTGCTGTGCCCCCATATAGTAATATAGGATAGTATATAGGGCTGTATATAGGAATTTGTATAGGATAGTATATAGGGCTGTATATAGGATTGTGTATAGGATAGTATATAGGACTGTGTATAGGATAGTATATAGGGCGGTATTATACAGCCCTATATACTATCCTATACACAGTCCTATATACAGCCCTATATAATACTATACACAGTCCTATAAACAGCGCTATATACTATGCTATACACAGTCCTATATACTATCCTATACACAGACCTATATACAGCCCTATATACTATCCTATACACAGTCCTATATAGTATCCTATACACAGTCCTATATACAGCCCTATATACTATCCTATACACAGTCCTATATACTATCCTATACACAGTCCTATATACAGCCTGTATAAAGGACTGTGTATAGGATAGTATCTAGGGCTGTATATACAACTGTGTATAGGATAGTATATAGGACTGTGTATAGCATAGTATATAGGGCTGTATATAGGACTTCAGCCACGTAACCCAACCCCTCCCCCCCCTCCTCCGGGAAAAAACAACAACAGCCTTATACTTACCTAATCCAATCCTGGCATGGAGAATGCCTTTATCTTCTCCCCTCTTCACCTTGTCAGAGGCAGGAGGGATCCCCCAGCATGCCTGATGACGTAATTCCTGCGCCTGCTGCGGGATCCGTCATCAGCTGCAGAGACACAAGGCTGCGCTGAGAACATCAGTGAGGGGTGGAGGGAGGCTAGTGCCCGGAGCCCTGTGGCGTCCAGGGTCAGAGGTCCTGGTTGGGCAGGGGGGTTGCTGGTACTAGCGCCGATGCCATGAGTGCACGGCGGCCGGGTGCGGTCGGGCGCCGCTGGGCCCCCCTAGCTGTCGGCGCGCCGCACAGTCGCCCGGCCCACTCGGTCCTAGAAATGGCCCTGATACAGTACAGGGCAGAGCTGTGTATCTGATACATATAATACAGGGCAGAGCTATGTATATGATGCATACAGAGTACAGGGCAGAGCTGTGTATATGATGCATAAAGCACAGGGCAGAGCTGTGTGTATGATGCATACAGTACAGGGCAGAGCTCTGTATATGATGCATACAGTACAGGGCAGAGCTTTGTATATGATGCATACAGTACAGGGCTGAGCTGTGTATATAATGCATACAGTACAGGGCAGAGCTTTGTATATGATGCATACAGTACAGGGCAGAGCTGTGTATATGATGCATACAGTACAGTGCTGAGCTGTGTATACAATGCATACAGCACAGAGCAGAGCTGTGTATATGATGCATACAGTACAGGGCAGAGCTGTATTCATGTTTATAGAGTATATAACACAAGCAGGACAGAGCTGTGTATATGATGCATACAGTACAGGGCAGAGCTGTGTATATGCTGCATACAGTACAGGGCAGAGCTGTGTATTTGAAACATACAGTACAGGGCAGAGCTGTGTGTATGATGCATACAGTACAGGGCAGAGCTGTGTATATGATGCATGCAGTGCAGGGCAGGGCTGTGTATATGATGTATACAGTACTGGGCAGAGCTGTGTATATGATGCATGCAGTACAGGGAAGCACTGAGTATAATGCATACAGTAATAGAAAGAGCTGTGTATATGATGCATACAGTACAGGGCAGAGCTGTGTATATGATGCATACAGTACAGGGCAGAGCTGTGTGTATGATCAGGGCCGCTTTAACCAGAGGGCACATGGTGCACGTGCACCGGGCCCACTGGTTAAAGGGGCCCCCCCCGAGCAGGCCGGCCGTTGCTATGTGCGACCAATGCGGTCGCACAGGGCTCCGGCCACCAGCCTGTCAGGGGGGAGCGCCATGGATGGGTAATCTACTTACCCCTCCATGGCGCCCCCTGCAGGGCCCCCCCGTCCGCCGCTGCCCCCGTCCGCTGCTGCTGCGGCGCTTCAGCGCTGCAGCAGCAGCGACACTGACAGAGAGAGAGCCATTGGCTCCCTCCCTGTCAGTCACTCTTGTGGCCGCACTTCCTGCAGTCACAAGAGGCCGCACTCTCCCTCTAGCGCCCGACGTCACTGGAGCGTCGGCGCGAGGGTAAGGGGAGTGCAGCCTCTTGTGACCGCAGGAAGTGCGGCCACAGGAGGGAAGAGAAGAGGAACGCGAGGACCCAGGTGAGTAACAGTGTTTGTTTTTTTCAATGTTATATGGGAGGGGGAGCTATATACTACGGGGGGGGGGGGGGTTTAGGGGGGGCACAGGGGGCTATATACTATGGGGGGGCACAGGGGGCTATATACTATGGGGGAGGACGGGGCTATATACTATAGGGGAGGACAGGGGGCTATATACTATGGGGGAGCACAGGGGGCTATATACTACTGGGGAGCACAGGGGAGCTATATACTATGGGGGAGCACAGGGGGGCTATATACTATGGGGGAGCACAGGGGGCTATATACTATGGGGGAGCACAGGGGGCTATATACTATGGGGGAGCACAGGAGGCTATATACTATGGGGGAGCACAGGGGAGCTATATACTATGGGGAGCACAGGGAAGCTATATACTATGGGGGAGCACAAGGGGCTATATACTACTGGGGAGCACAGGGGTCTATATACTATGGGGGAGCACAGGGGAATATATACTATGGGGGAGCACAGGGGAGCTATATACTACTGGGGAGCACAGGGGAGCTATATACTACTGGGGAGCACAGGGGAGCTATATACTACTGGGGAGCACAGGGGGCTATATACTACTGGGGAGCACAGGGGGCTATATACTATGGGGGAGCACAGGGGAGCTATATACTACTGGGGAGCACAGGGGGCTATATACTATGGGGGAGCACAGGGGGCTATATACTATGGGGGAGCACAGGGGAGCTATATACTGTGGGGGAGCACAGGGAGCTATATACTACTGGGGAGCACAGGGGGCTATATACTACTGGGGAGCACAGGGAGCTTTATACAATGGGGGAGCTTAGGGGGCTATATACTATGGGGGAGCACAGGGGAGCTATATACTATGGGGGAGCACAGGGGGCTATATACTATGGGGGAGCACAGGGGAGCTATATACTATGGGGGAGCACAGGGGACCTATATACTATGGGAGAGCACAGGGGACTATATACTACTGGGGAGCACAGGGGTCTATATACTATGGGGAGCACAGGGAATCTATATACTATGGGGGAGCACAGGGGGCTATATTCTATGGGGGAGCACAGGGGGGCTATATACTATGGGGGAGCACAGGGGGCTATATACTATGGGGGAGCACAGGGGAGCTATATACTATGGGGGAGCACAGGGGAGCTATATACTACTGGGGAGCACAGGGGAGCTATATACTACTGGGGAGCACAGGGGAGCTATATACTACTGGGGAGCACAGGGGGCTATATACTACTGGGGAGCACAGGGGGCTATATACTACTGGGGAGCACAGAGGGGCTATATACTATGGGGGAGCACAGGGGAATATATACTATGGGGGAGCACTGGGGAGCTATATACTATTGGGGAGCACAGGGGACTATATACTATTGGGGAGCACAGGGGAGGTATATACTATTGGTGAGCACAGGGAGCTATATCATATTGAGGAGCACAGGGGTCTATATACTATGGGGGAGAGCACAGGGGGGCTATATATTATGGAGAGCACAGGGGGGCTATATACTATTGGGGAGAGCACAGGGGGCTATATACTATTGGGGGGAGCACAGGGGGGCTATATACTATTGGGGGAGAGCACAGGGGGGCTATATACTATTGTGGGAGAGCATAGGGGTCTATATACTATTGGAGAGCACAGGGGGACTATATACTATTGGGGGAGAGCACAGGGGGGCTATATACTATTGTGGGAGAGCACAGGGGGGCTATATACTATTGTGGGAGAGCACAGGGGGGCTATATACTACTGGGGAGAGTGCACAGGGGGGCTATATACTAATAGGGGAGCGCACAGGAGGGCTGTATATAACTGGTGGAGCACATGAGGGTCTATATACTACAGGGACACCTTAAAACTATGGAGGCACAGAGGGGTGTAACTATGTAGGAGTACAGAGGGGTGTAACTACTGTATAGGGGTACAAGGGACCTAACTACTGGATGTGTTGGAGCCTAAAATATTTGTCTGGCAGATTCTGGAGAGAAGATTCACAGCCAGGAGAAGACTTCAAGGTGGCCCAGGCTGGATGGAGAGAAAAAGAAAAGGTGACAGACTCTGATTGGAGAAAACACCCCCGGTGAGTCACTGGATGTAACTGCACTCTGTTATAGGATTGTAGTGTTAGGGGTCATGATGTGGCGGTATTATGTAATGGTATCATTGGTAATATCTTTCTGTTTTGTTTAGTGCAGTTTTTATGTAATATGTAATCACTGTATTGTGGAAATAGTGTTATAAGGTAACTACTGTATGTATTGGGGCTCTTGATACAGTGTGGGGGCAAATTCAGTACATTATACAATGTGCAGAAAGGTAAGGGGGGGGCCACTCTTGAGGGCTGTGCACTGGGCCCACCAATGTATTAAAACGGCCCTGTGTATGATGCATGCAGTACAGGGCAGAGCTGTGTGTATGATGCATACAGTACAGTACAGGGCAGAGCTGTGTGTATGATGCATACAGTACTAGGGAGAGCTGGGTATATATGATGCATGCAGTACAGGACAGAGCTGTGTATATGATGCATGCCGTACAGGGCAGAGATGTGTATATGATGCATACAGTACAGGGTAGAGCTGTGTATATGATGCATGCAGTACAGGACAGAGCTGTGTATATGATGCATGCAGTACAGGGCAGAGCTGTGTATATGATGCATACAGTACAGGACAGAGCTGTGTATATGATGCATACAGTACAGGACAGAGCTGTGTATATATTGCATATAGTACAGGACAGAGCTGTGTATATGATGCATACAGTACAGGACAGAGCTGTGTATATGATGCATATAGTACAGGACAGAGCTGTGTATATGATGCATACAGTACAGGACAGAGCTGTGTGTATGATGCATACAGTACAGGGCAGAGCTGTGTATATGATGCATACAGGGGCGGTCTTGGCATTTCTGGGGCCCCAAGCGAAGTTATGTCTGCCCCCCCTCGACACGCACTCCACTACAATAGACCGCTGTGTGCTGCCCCCAGTAGTATAAACCCCTTGTGCACAGCCACCAGTAGTATATACCCCTTGTGTGCTTCCCCTCAGTAGTATATACCCCTTGTGTGCTTCCCCCAGTAGTGTATAGACGCCTGTGTGTTCCCCTAGTTATATATAGCCCCCTCGTGTGCTCCCCCAAAAGTATATAGACGCCCTGTGTGCTGTCCCAGTTGTATATAAACCCCCTGTGTGCTGCCCCCAGTCGTATATACCGCGTGTGCTGCCCCCAGTTACATATACCCCCTGTGTGCTTCCCAACTAGTATATAGACCCCCTGTGTGCTCCCCCACTTGTATATAGCTCCCCTGTGTGCTCCCTTAGTGGTATATAGCCCCCCTGTGTGCTCCCCCACTTGAATATAGACCTCCTGTGTGCTCCCCCACTTGGATATAGACCCCTGTGTGCTCCTCCAGTAGTATATACCCCATGTGTGGTTCCCCCAGTAGTATATAGACCCCCTGTGTGCTCCACCAGTATTATATAGATCCCTGTCTGCTTCCTCAGTAGTATATAGACCACTGTGTGCTCCTCCAGCAGTATATAGACCCCTTGTGTGCTGCCCCCAGTTATATATAGACCCCCAGTGTGCTCCCCATTATATATAGACCCCCTGGGTGCTGCCCCCAGTAGTATATATTGTCTGCTTGTTCTGACCATCCACTGTATTTAACTTTAAAAGCCTATTAGGAGTACAGGATAGAGCTGTGTATATGATGCATACAGTACAGGGCAGTACAGGGTAGAGCTGTGTATATGATGCATACAGAGTACAGGGCAGAGCTGTGTATATGATGCATACAGAGTACAGGGCAGAGATGTGTATATGATGCATACAGTACAGGACAGAGCTGTGTATATGATGCATACAGTACAGGGCAGAGCTGTGTATATGATGAATGCAGTACAGTACAGGGCAGAGCTGTGTATATGATGCATACAGTACAGGGCAGAGCTGTGTGTATGATGCATACAGTACAGGGCAGAGCTGTGTATATGATGCATACAGTACAGGGCAGAACTGTGTATATGATGCATACAGTACTAGGCAGAACTGTGTATATGATGCATACAGTACTAGGCAGAGCTGTGTATATGATGCATACGGTACAGGGCAGAACTGTGTATATGATGCATACAGTACTAGGCAGAGCTGTGTATATGATGCATACAGTACAGGGCAGAACTGTGTATATGATGCATACAGTACTAGGCAGAGCTGTGTATATGATGCATACAGTACTAGGGAGAGATGGGTATATATGATGCATGCAGTACAGGACAGAGCTGTGTATATGATGCATGCCGTACAGGGCAGAGATGTGTATATGATGCATACAGTACAGGGTAGAGCTGTGTATATGATGCATGCAGTACAGGACAGAGCTGTGTATATGATGCATACAGTACAGGGCAGAGCTGTGTATATGATGCATACAGTACAGGGCAGAGCTGTGTGTATGATGCATGCAGTACAGTACAGGGCAGAGCTGTGTATATGATGCATACAGTACAGGGCAGAGCTGTGTATATGATGCATACAGTACAGGGCAGAGCTGTGTGTATGATGCATACAGTACAGGGCAGAGCTGTGTGTATGATGCATACAGTACAGGGCAGAGCTGTGTATATGCTGCATACAGTACAGTACAGGGCAGAGCTGTGTATATGATGCATACAGTACAGGGCAGAGCTGTGTATATGATGCATACAGTACAGGGCAGAGCTGTGTGTATGATGCATACAGTACAGTACAGGGCAGAGCTGTGTATATGATGCATACAGTACAGGGCAGAGCTGTGTATATGATGCATACAGTACAGGGCAGAGCTGTGTATATGATGCATACAGTACAGGGCAGAGCTGTGTATATGATGCATACAGTACAGGGCAGAGCTGTGTATATGATGTATACAGTACAGTACAGGGCAGAGCTGTGTATATGATGCATACAGTACAGTACAGGGCAGAGCTGTGTATGTGTTGCATAAAGTGCAGTACAGGGCAGAGCTGTGTATATGATGCATACAGTACAGTACAGGGCAGAGCTGTGTGTATGATGCATACAGTACAGGGCAGAGCTGTGTGTATGATGCATACAGTACAGGGCAGAGCTGTGTGTATGATGCATACAGTACAGTACAGGGCAGAGCTGTGTATATGATGCATACAGTACAGGGCAGAGCTGTGTATATGATGCATACAGTACAGGGCAGAGCTGTGTGTATGATGCATGCAGTACAGTACAGGGCAGAGCTGTGTATATGATGCATATAGTACAGGGCAGAGCTGTGTATATGATGCATACAGTACAGGGCAGAGCTTTGTATATGATGCATACAGTACAGGGCAGAGCTGTGTATATGATGCACAGGGCAGAGCTGTGTATGTGATGCATACAGTACAGGGCAGACCTGTGTATATGATGCATACAGTACAGGGCAGAGCTGTGTATATGATGCATACAGTACAGGGCAGAGCTGTGTGTATGATGCATACAGTACAGTACAGGGCAGAGCTGTGTATATGATGCATACAGTACAGTACAGGGCAGAGCTGTGTATGTGTTGCATAAAGTACAGTACAGGGCAGAGCTGTGTATATGATGCATACAGTACAGTACAGGGCAGAGCTGTGTGTATGATGCATACAGTACAGGGCAGAGCTGTGTGTATGATGCATACAGTACAGTACAGGGCAGAGCTGTGTATATGATGCATACAGTACAGGGCAGAGCTGTGTATATGATGCATACAGTACAGGGCCGAGCTGTGTATATGATGTATACAGTACAGTACAGGGCAGAGCTGTGTATATGATGCATACAGTACAGTACAGGGCAGAGCTGTGTATGTGTTGCATAAAGTACAGTACAGGGCAGAGCTGTGTATATGATGCATACAGTACAGTACAGGGCAGAGCTGTGTGTATGATGCATACAGTACAGGGCAGAGCTGTGTGTATGATGCATACAGTACAGGGCAGAGCTGTGTGTATGATGCATACAGTACAGTACAGGGCAGAGCTGTGTATATGATGCATACAGTACAGGGCAGAGCTGTGTATATGATGCATACACTACAGGGCAGAGCTGTGTGTATGATGCATGCAGTACAGTACAGGGCAGAGCTGTGTATATGATGCATACAGTACAGGGCAGAGCTGTGTATATGATGCATACAGTACAGGGCAGAGCTTTGTATATGATGCATACAGTACAGGGCAGAGCTGTGTATATGATGCATACAGTACAGGGCAGAGCTGTGTATGTGATGCATACAGTACAGGGCAGAGCTGTGTATATGATGCATACAGTACAGGGCAGAGCTGTGTATATGATGCATACAGTACAGTACAGGGCAGAGCTGTGTATATGATGCATACAGTACAGGGCAGAGCTGTGTATATGATGTATACAGTACAGTACAGGGCAGAGCTGTGTATATGATGCATACAGTACAGTACAGGGCAGAGCTGTGTATGTGTTGCATAAAGTACAGTACAGGGCAGAGCTGTGTATATGATGCATACAGTACAGTACAGGGCAGAGCTGTGTGTATGATGCATACAGTACAGGGCAGAGCTGTGTGTATGATGCATACAGTACAGGGCAGAGCTGTGTGTATGATGCATACAGTACAGTACAGGGCAGAGCTGTGTATATGATGCATACAGTACAGGGCAGAGCTGTGTATATGATGCATACACTACAGGGCAGAGCTGTGTGTATGATGCATGCAGTACAGTACAGGGCAGAGCTGTGTATATGATGCATACAGTACAGGGCAGAGCTGTGTATATGATGCATACAGTACAGGGCAGAGCTGTGTCTATGATGCATACAGTACAGGGCAGAGCTGTGTGTATGATGCATACAGTACAGGGCAGAGCTGTGTATATGCTGCATACAGTACAGTACAGGGCAGAGCTGTGTATATGATGCATACAGTACAGGGCAGAGCTGTGTATATGATGCATACAGTACAGGGCAGAGCTGTGTGTATGATGCATACAGTACAGTACAGGGCAGAGCTGTGTATATGATGCATACAGTACAGTACAGGGCAGAGCTGTGTATATGATGCATACAGTACAGGGCAGAGCTGTGTATATGATGCATACACTACAGGGCAGAGCTGTGTGTATGATGCATGCAGTACAGTACATGGCAGAGCTGTGTATATGATGCATACAGTACAGGGCAGAGCTGTGTATATGATGCATACAGTACAGGGCAGAGCTGTGTATATGATGCATGCAGTACAGGACAGAGCTGTGTATATGATGCATACAGTACAGGGCAGAGCTGTGTATATGATGCATACAGTACAGGGCAGAGCTGTGTATATGCTGCATACAGTACAGGGCAGAGCTGTGTATATGATGCATACAGTACAGGGCAGAGCTGTGTATATGATGCATACAGTACAGGGCAGAGCTGTGTATATGATGCATGCAGTACAGGACAGAGCTGTGTATATGATGCATACAGTACAGGGCAGAGCTGTGTATATGCTGCATACAGTACAGGGCAGAGCTGTGTATATGATGCATACAGTACAGGGCAGAGCTGTGTATATGCTGCATACAGTACAGGGCAGAGCTGTGTATATGATGCATACAGTACAGGGCAGAGCTGTGTATATGATGCATACAGTACAGGGCAGAGCTGTGTATATGATGCATGCAGTACAGGACAGAGCTGTGTATATGATGCATACAGTACAGGGCAGAGCTGTGTATATGCTGCATACAGTACAGGGCAGAGCTGTGTATATGATGCATACAGTACAGGGCAGAGCTGTGTGTATGATGCATGCAGTACAGTACAGGGCAGAGCTGTGTATATGATGCATACAGTACAGGGCAGAGCTGTGTATATGATGCATACAGTACAGGGCAGAGCTGTGTGTATGATGCATACAGTACAGGGCAGAGCTGTGTATATGATGCATACAGTACAGGGCAGAGCTGTGTATATGATGCATACAGTACAGGGCAGAGCTGTGTGTATGATGCATACAGTACAGGGCAGAGCTGTGTATATGATGCATACAGTACAGGGCAGAGCTGTGTATATGATGCATGCAGTACAGGACAGAGCTGTGTATATGATGCATACAGTACAGGGCAGAGCTGTGTGTATGATGCATACAGTACAGTACAGGGCAGAGCTGTGTATATGATGCATACAGTACAGTACAGGGCAGAGCTGTGTATATGATGCATACAGTACAGTACAGGGCAGAGCTGTGTATATGATGCATACACTACAGGGCAGAGCTGTGTGTATGATGCATACAGTACAGGGCAGAGCTGTGTGTATGATGCATACAGTATAGGGCAGAGCTGTGTGTATGATGCATACAGTATAGGGCAGAGCTGTGTATATGATGCATACAGTACAGGGCAGAGCTGTGTGTATGATGCATGCAGTACAGTACAGGGCAGAGCTGTGTGTATGATGCATACAGTACAGGGCAGAGCTGTGTATATGATGCATACAGTACAGTACAGGGCAGAGCTGTGTATATGATGCATACAGTACAGGGCAGAGCTGTGTATGATGCATACAGTACAGTACAGGGCAGAGCTGTGTATATGATGCATACAGTACAGGGCAGAGCTGTGTATATGATGCATACAGTACAGGGCAGAGCTGTGTGTATGATGCATACACAGCACATTGTAGCTCTATACAGGTATATAGAATACAGTTCGTGTATATAGCACATGCAGTGCTGAGGTCTCTCCAGCCAGCAGCCTCCTCTCACATGTGACTGGTCACATGATCATGACATCATCAAAGGTCCTTTAGCACAGGAGGAAAGAGCATCTCCTCCTCTATGTACATCCTGGTCACCGCTATACATAGTGTATGATACAATGTGCCATGTTCCCGGCAGTGACCGCCATGCTTTCTTCTACACGGCGGGACGTGGAATGGAGCGATTTGTGATAGAAGAATTATCATGTAAAGTGTCCGCTGTAGATGTGAGTACAGTCCCCTGCCTCTGTATACTCACACTGCTTCTCCTCTTCACTCCTGCTGCTATATGAGACACTCTTGTTTGGCATGTGGCTTTTATGATGATGTTGTTGTTGTTGTTGTTGTTGTTGTGGTGCAGTGTGTGTAATGTGTAGCTTTATGCCGCGGCCCCTGTGCTACAAAGTATATGTAACATACAGATAGGTTAAGCGCTGTGGAATCTGTGTGCACTATACAAATAAACAAATATCATCTTTTTGTGTGCAATGTTGATCTCTCTATTATCACAGACACTTTGGGGGGGGGTATTTAACCCTTTGAGGACCAGGCCCAAAATGACCCAGTGGACCGCGCAAATTTTGATCTTAGTGTTTCCGTTTTTCCCTCCTCCCCTTCTAAGAGCTCTAGCACTCTCAGTTTTCTATCTACAAGCCATGTAAGTGCTTGTTTGTTACAGGAATAGTTGTACTTTGTAATGGCGTCTTTCATTTTACCATAACATGTATGATGGAATTCCAAATATATTATTTATGAAGATATAAATAGGTGAAATCGTAAAACAGAATGCAATATGGTAACGTTTGGGGGGTTCCTGTGTCTACGTAATGCACTATATGGTAAAAGCGACATGACACTATTACTCTATAGGTCAGTCCGAACACAACCACATGCAGGTTTAGGCTGGGTTCACACTACGTATATTTGAGGCTGTATTTGTGAGGCTGTATAGCAACCAAAACCAGGAGTGGATTGAAAACACAGAAAGGCTATGTTCACATAATGTTGTAATTGAGTGGATGGCCGTCATTTAATGGCAAATTTTTGCTGTTATTTTAAAACAACGGCTGTTATATTGAAATAATGGCAGTTATTTACCGTTATATGACGGCCATCCACTCAATTTCAACATTGTGTGAACAGATCCTTTCTGTGTTTTCAATCCACTCCTGGTTTTGGTTGCTATGAGGACCTGACTTGAGGACCAAATACTGCCTGAAGTATACAGTGTGTGAACCCAGCCTTACACAGATTCTCTACTGTTATATATTTTTTTAATGAAATCTTTTTTTTTGGCAATTAATTATTAATAAAATGGGCCTATTGTGATTTTTTTCACCTATGGGGCTGTATGGGGTGTCATTTTTCCGCCATGATCTCTAGTTTTTATTAATACCATATTTGTGAAGATCGGACATTTTGATCACTTTTTATTACCTTTTTTTAAATATATAATATATTTATATATTTTTCTCCCCTCTTTTCGTCTACACCGTTCGCCGTTCGCCATGACGCTTGTTATATTTTAATAGATCGGACAATTACACACGCTATGGTATATTATATGTTTATTTATTTTTATATGTTTTATTTATATAATGGGAAAGGGGGGTGATTTAAACTTTTATTGGGGGAGGGGATTTGGGGTAGTGTGATTTTAACTTTTTTTTTTTCATACATTTTAAGTCCCTTTGGGGGACTTGTACATATACTACTTTCATTTTCATCACTGATCATTGCTATGCCATAGGCATAGCATTGATCAGTGTCATCGGCGCTCTGCTCATCGAGCCTGCCTGTGCAGGCTCAGTGACCAGAGCGCCGATCGGACCGCGCGGATGCAGGTGAGAGACCTCCAGCGGTCCGTTTTAACGATCGGAGTCCCGATCGGTAAGTGACAGGGGACTCCACCTGTCACTTACACTTAAACGCCACGGCCGCGCCGTTTAAGGAGTTAATGTCACGCTGCAGCACGATTGCTGCAGCGTTTCATTAACGGTTAGGTGCCGGCTGCTAATTGCAGCCGACCCCCACCTGCTATGAAGCGTGCTCCGCTCCGGAGCACGCTTCATAGCTCAGGACGTACCTGTACGTCCAGGGTCGTCTGGGCACAGACTTCCAGGACGTACCGATACGTCTTAGGTCGTCTTGGAGTTAATAACCCTCGCACCTGGCATACGTCAGCAAAACTTGTGGTTTGCACAAAAATTCAGCGACTTTTGGCTGACTCATGCCTTGCTCGCCTTACTACCCACGTATTTAGTACAGATACGCTGGTCTTGAGAAATTCCCCCCCCCCCATTAGGATCAGATAAGCTCTGCAAACTGCGACTGCATATACTGTACCTAATGCAATAATCTTTTTGCCCTGTATTCCCCCTATAAAGTGACCATATAATATTCACTTATTCAGACATTTATTATGACATTAATAGCTTCTCTGTATCCACCAACCCACCCCACCAAACTGCTAGTATTGTCTGTGTGATAAGAGTAAATCCTTACTGGTTGTGTCTTTTAAAATGTGCCTTGGTTAGAGCAAAAAATTGATATACAGTTTAAGTGATTACAGTGCAGATACATCCAGTGACTCACAAGTAGCATCTTCTCTTATTGGAGTTTCACATTCCCTTGTTCTTCTTCATCCATCCCAAACTTCTCACAACAGCCACTCATCTATGCAGTTAGTTGCCACTCTTAAAGGGGTATTCCCATCTTTCATTGTTCTCCCCTATCCATAGAAAAAAAAACTTATATGTCAGAAAAGGATGCTTGGTATTGCTCTTAAAAGGGAATCTGTCAGTGGGCACCCAACTTTTTAGAGTGCGGACAGCAATAGCTGCTATTTTTTAAGTGCAACATAACTTTGGGCTCCATTGTTCACAATTGCCACAGAAGGTAAAAGGTATTAGGTATTTCAGGCAATTAGAGAGGTGGTGCCAAGCCCGCACCCTCCTTGCTCCTTCTGTGCCAAACTCTGACTGTCAACCAGACAGGATAGGTGGTGCAGAATAGTGTGCCATTCCACAGCAGCTCCTTGCTTGGCCCCACCTCTCCAAGAATTGAATAATACAGTTTTTGTCGATTTTGGACAATTTATCCCTAAAAGAGAGGTACTATAACATCTCACTTGATGAATAGCAGATTAAAGAGAACCTGTCACCCGGCATTACAGCAGAGAGCACGCCCGACCCCCCCCCCCCCCCCCCCCCCCCCCCGGTGGAGCCAGAGATACTTACCCTTTTCTGCAAGTCCCGGTCCTGGGACGGAGTTATCACCTTCCCGCTGCGCTGCAGAGATGAGTTCGATGCTCATAGAGAATGATGGCTCCAGTCATTTTCTATGGGCATCGGATTCATCTCTGGAAATTTGCATACAGTGCGCGCTCACCAGCGCCGATATCTCCATCCAGGGCCCGGGTCCAGGAGCGGGACTTGCAGAAAAGGGTAAGTATCCGGGGCTCCAATGGGGGGCTCTGTGCTTTAATGCTGGGTGACAGGTTCCCTTTAAGGGTGCGTTCACACTACAGAATCCACATGGAGAACTTCCTGCAGATTTCACCCCATAGACTCCATTCTATGCTGAGACAGATTCCGCTGTCCACCCAAAGAAGTGATATGTGGATCCTTTGGGCGGACAGCAGAATCCGCCTGAGCATAGAATGAAGTCTATGGGACACGTGGAGATTCAAGCCGGAGTGCGTGGCGGAATCAACAGAAAGTTCTCTACTCAGATTCCGTAGTGTGAACACACCCTTACTGTCAGCACACTACATAGCTGGGTTTCTACAGACAGATTCTCTTTACTCTGTCCAGACATTTTTACGTTGGCTATATCTCTGTGTTTTTCTCTCTCTAGGTAGAATCTATGCCTGGAAAAGTTTTTTTTAAAGCAAGTCCCAACTTGAGCTCCTTAAGAAAAGTAAAGTCTGCTGAGAGGATATTTTTGCTCCTTCATAAAGGGCTTCCTCTCACTGAATATAAAGGTAAACTTTCATTTCTAGTTATTACTTAAAGTATAGCCATGATATTGATGAGCTCTGCAAGCGAGATTCAGTGAGTCAGAGTCCCAAACCAGCTTTCGGTAACCAATTGTAATCCAGTGCATATTTCCATCATGCGTGGTGCGTTACCAAGGATATGTACGATATACGAATTTCGATTAGGAGTTGATGCTGCTTCTAGTCCGTCAGTGTCACAGGTATGTTTTTAAAAAAGAAAAAAACTAACTTGTCCCAGTATAATTAATTGCAACAACGCTTATTGAAAAATCCAAGTCCACAAACATTATATGAAATTCATGCTCTGTTTAACAATGCAATATACACAAATGACCCGCAAAACACTGGGGGTTATTTTGTTCAGTATTAGAGATGATTGCTCTAGTTGGATCCCTTAGCATTTTGATAACAGTGGCTGAGAAGGTTGGATGCAGCCATAGAGAATCTGGGAAATCATGGATACAGCCTACGGTCTATGGCTGTATCCATGTTTTCCCGGACTCGTTAGGACTGCATCTAACTTTGTCAGCCACCAGTATTGAAATACCGAGTAATCGAACTTGATCTCTCATCTCTATTCATTATCTTTAAAGTGAACCTGTCATCATGCTGTCTAAACTGTTAGTCATCAGGTCAGTCCCCGCAGCTTCTCACTGCCCCACCGACCTTGTTTGATAGATCTGACAGTCATAATTGTTTTATTTCACAAAATATATAATGTTTAGCAGTGTTTTTTTAAGTGTTATTCTTACAACTTACTGTTTGGGTTTGATTTGTATTCAAGAAGATGACCTTTTTGTGCCTTTTTTTTGTATAGAGTATATAAACTGTATAGAGAGAGAGAGTGTGTCTACTTGTAGAAAATATATAGATTTTGGAATACTACAATTTCTTTTATGTAATTTATTTAGTCCTTATTTACAATTATTTTTTTTTAACCAAAAATGTGAAAATTGTCCTGGCTACCAGATGAGCAAGCCTGGCCAAGGTACGAACCAACGGTATTTGAATCTCGCTCGCTTCCCATGTTGAAGGTGGAGACAGCCCAAGTCCCCCCTGGAAAACAGGAATACAGCCAGGTCATAGACTGTATTCCTGTTTTCCAGGCAGGACCCAGGCTCTCTCCACCTTCTCCTCGGAAAGGGAATTAATGCAGGTGGTTCGGTTCGTAAGAACCTCGGCCCTGCTCGCTCAAAATATCCAAGAAAAACTCCTTGCGGAAAAAGAGTTAAATGGGTACTGTCATTTAGAAAAAATGTTGGTATCTCACAGAGACATGTCAAAAGTTTTGATTGGTTGGGGTCTCGCTGCTGCAGTAGAATGAGTCAGGAGAAGCACATGGGTAGAGCATTTAAATCTCTGGCTTGTAGCGATCTCCATCCAGCAGTTCCATTATAGGTCTATAGGGTCACCGTCTCACTGTTGAGACCCCAAGTGATCAAATGTTTTTCTAAATGACAGGTATGCTTTAAAGTGTCTGTTTCTTCTAAAGAACATGCTTTTTAATAGATATGATTATAGAATGTAATATTTAGAGAATGTAATATATACTCATTATTTTATTTTAAAGGTAATTTTTTGTTTGCTTTGAGAACATTTGTCATTGGAGAACCTAAAGTGTGGCTGGATACATTGCAAACATGGCAAACATTTCAGGAGCAGTTAACCAAACAAGAAGACTTCAAGAGGCAAGAAAAAGTTTTAAAGAGAAAATTGGTTGATGATTCTAGTGACCTTAAGTCAAAAACCTGTAAAGAGGAGAATGCAGTGGATGGAGCGCACATAAATCAAGAGCAGACATCTATAGATACCGTCACCCAATTGCCACCTCAAAAACTGCCTGTCAAAAATTTAGACAATACACTTTTTCAACATAACACTTCTGAAACCATCACTTTTAGAGTTTCTTGTCGATGTTCTGGTGTGTATACAAAGACAATGACTGCACAGGTAATATTTTATGTAATATTTTCTGGACTATAGTGACTATTGAAAGCATAAATTAAAATTTATTATATTGTGGCCAATAGTTTGTTCACATTAGAGATGCTATTAACCTTATTGTCTGGCATAATGTCCTTACAACACTAAATGGGATAATTTTATATGCAACTTAAGGCCATGTTCACATGGTATAAGACACTGCCCGTTCTGTGACCCAGCCATGTCACAGAACGGCTGGTGTTACTGAAGATCATCCCGGCCAGAACTGCAATACTGATCTTTATTTCTGATGAATTGGGATGCAGGCGCATCAGTGTGCACCTGCATCCCAATTCACCGCTGCACACAATGGAGCGTGCGGCCGGAGATGCACGCTTCATTGTGTGAACTGACATGTTCTGTGCAGCTGCTATTCAATAAATAAACTGACAGGTCACTTTTTTATGCCATATTGGAATTGGAAGGAACTTTTCTCCCTGTTATGGGGCAGTTGCTATTTTCTTCATATGGGTCTTTTGCCTTCCTCTGAATCAATACAGTAGGGTTATAGGTTGAACTTATGTATGTATGTAGGTATGTATGTAACTATGATGCAGGTCCCAGAGGTGGTACCCACATGTAGAGGACACTTATAGCATGTTCTTTGGATTTGCTTTAAGTGTCCCGGATTGGTATACTCCTTTCCCTTTCTAGACTGGGCCAGTTCTCGTTTTATTTTTTTTAAATTCCTATTATAATCTTATATTGACTGAGCCATATAAGAACCTCTTATTTTGGGGGACCATTGTACTTTTAGTGGCTTCCTTAATTTTACAATCAAATGTAAGATTAAACAAAGAAACAGAAATATTTTTGGGTGGTCATCTGCATGTGTTCAAATCAATTAGTACAAGAAAGTTATATAGATTTGTAAATTACTTATATTTAAAAACCTCAAGTCTTTCAGTACTTATCAGCTGCTGTATGCCCTGCAGGAAATGGTGTATTCTATCCAGTCTGATATGGTGCTCTCTGCTGCCGCCTCTGTCTATGACAGGAACTGTCCAAAGCAGTAGAGGTTTTTTATGGGGATTTGTTACTAATCTGGACAGTTCCTGTCACAAACAGAGGTGGCAGCACTATTTCAGACTGGAAAGAAAACCCCACTACCTGCAGGGCATACAGCACCTGATATGTACTGGAATACTTGAGATTCTTAAAAAGAAGTAGTTTACAAATTTGTATAACTTTCCAGTACCAGTTTATTTAAAAAAAAAAAAAAAAAAAAATCTTCTGTACTACCTCTTTAATCATGCAGTAAAAGTGAATACCTATACAGTATATGTTTTTTGTAATGTTATATTACTTCTAAAAAAATCTCTATAAAATCTAGATTATTTTTTTTTCTGTCTATAAAGCCGTGTGGGGGCTCATTTTTGTGCAGTGATCTGTGGTATTTTATTATTACCAGTTACATTTTTGGGGGATGTAACATTTAGGGGGTGAAATGACCTGCATCATGGTGGTCGCTGATGTCGGTCATTAGCGACTGGTTTCAGCTCCCAATAGCTACAATGCAAGGCCATGTTCCCACTCCAGAAACATTTCCGGGGGGGAAGGAAGCCATCTCTTCATATAGACGGACCCTAATGATAAACATGAACATTATTAGCAGCTACCTAGATTACAAGACGACCGACATCCTCCGATATGTTCCTGAAGTGGGAACATAGCCTAAATGGGGCAATAAACAAAAAGAATTGCATTTAGGCTCCGAAAACACTGTTCTCTTCAATATTTGTTTCCCTGTAGCTTTTTCATGCTTCTTCACTCTTTCAAAGGGAGCAAAGATGGGGACAATGAGGATCAATGGAAAAGAAAGTAAATCTAACCCTAAAATGTTCTTCCATTATGTAAATAGCAGAAAGGTGAAAACTGTAAGTGTCGGCCCTTTTAAAAGTAATGAGGGAGGAAGCAAATTTATGAGATGTATTTTTCTCCAGTGTACTCGGAGAGAAAAAAGAAATGTCAGGTGAAATGCAAAGGGATAAGGTAAGCTCTTTGCTAAATGTCACCCCTGTAATCCAAGACCATGCTAAATCAACAAGCAGGTATATGAGCTGCAGGCTGTGTCTGACAATAGGGATTTGTCTATGCATTTATTCTGTATATACTGTATGAGCCCACCAAATTAGAATCATGGACGTAGCCCTTTTAACGGCACAGTTTATTTTCTAGGACGTTGGTCGCATTATTGGAGCATCACTTTCAAAACAATTTGGTTGGAAGCCTGACCTCCGAAAGCCTCTGCTTGAGGTAGTTGTTTTTATGTATCTAAAACGTCTCTAAAATGATAGCTATTGTTTTAAGCAACTTTACTTCATTTGATAGTCTAAGAGATTCCTAATATTTTTGAAACGTACTTTAAGGGGGTATTCCAGGGAAATTTGAAAAATTAAGAGTGGAAATGATTAACCAAGATTAAAGGAGCAATCTGGGAATTTTAAAGGAGGGTATTTTTCTGAGTTCTGATGACATCACAACATCCCTTTACTAATACGTTCTATTACACTACACATGCATTAGTCTCTCGCGGTATGGGTACATTATTTTATCCATTCTGAGAAGATAAGGAGCACAACTGCTCATGTACAGGCCTGACTTCGTATCAACTGCTTACTGGATGGCTAGTGCAGCAGCATGATTGGCTGGAGTGGTGAGCCAATGAGCATTGACTACAATGGGCATATCTGCAATAAGGTAATACCTGGCTACAATTGGGTGAAAATCTGGCTGCAGAGAGGCATATCTGGCTACAAATGGTGGCAAAACTGGCTGCAGGAGGAGCATATTTGGCTACAAGGAAAGGCTTTTTTGGCTACAAGCAGGGACAAATCTGGATACAAGTGGGGGCAAATCTGGATACAAGTTTCCTTGTTCAGTATCCTAACACAAAGTAGTGTCCTGAACGAGAAACTTGTGCTGCTGTGAACTGGTCTTTATCAATGAATCAAGGTTCTGCTTGGGATCCAATAATGGTCGGGTCTAAATATGGAGGCCTCTTGGTCCGCAATTCAGTGCTACCTTATCACCAAGCGAGTATTTATGGTGAGCCCCTTTTGACAATCTATGAGTGTGCAGGGTCTGCATCATCTGTGGGAAATTGTACTGCAGGATGCCGTAAGGAACCTGTATATTCACCAGGCGGCACAACATGGTACTAGCTTCATTTCAGTTGTATAATTTTCCCAAATAAACTTCTCATTTCATTTTAATAAGATTACACATATAAAGTTGCATTTGATTCCAATAACTTTTTATGTTGCATTTTTTTGTCAACTGGTTGTGTATCACACATCACCTATTTCTCATATTCAGAGATTCTATGGGCATCTTTTTATGTTAATATATAGGGAGGGCCCCTATGTTTTATTTACCACCCCCACCCCCTTTCTAGCTTTTATATATTAATGTATTTGTAATATTACTAATGGACTCTGGGTGCTTGGCCTTGTGGCAGTGTTTTGTAAGGGGTTTTCCAAGCAAAATAGACTATTAACAGAATAGCTCATTAGTCTCCGGTCGGCAGGGTGCCAACAACCGCGCCCCCAGCTAATCAGATTTTCAGTGCCCGCATCACACAGTGGACAAAATCAGAAGCAGTAGTCTCAGTTTACTGTGTAGCGCTGGCGACCTGTAACTGCAGCTCAGCTGACGTTCAGTGACCTACCCCAGTCCATGGAGTAACGGAAACATGCAAAATAAGCATTATTGTTGTATATATTGGTATATTGCTTCCTTATGTAACCCTCTAGTATTAGAATAGAGACATCTTTAGATCCCCTGCCATTTAATGAGATGACTAAGTTCATTATATCCTGGTTCATACAGCAAAGTGAGCAGCAGAAATAATTCCGTTACATTGGAGAGATGTGCTCCCGCCTACATTAAACGAGTGGATAGATAAAGTACAACAAACAGCCCGTCTTAAAGAACTATGTAGCTGGGAGGTGGGTACTCATGAGAAGTCCCTGACTTTGTGGGAGCCGTGGAACTGCTTTTATAAGAAATATCTATCCAATTCTTTACAACCTAGGGTTACCCACAATTAGATTAACTTGATTTTGAATTAAGTCCCTACTATTGCTTGCCCCGACAAGGCCTGTAGCATCTATATTTTCTCCTTTACAACCATTGCCATGGCCCGCTTTGTATTAGTCCAACTTATATTGTAATACATCAAGGTTCTATTTTTGTCTCCTGTTATTTTGTTTTATATGTTTCTCATTAGTTAAAACTACTACTCCTTCTTATCTTATTTAACGCAAGACTCCTGTTCACGAATTCTCACGGTTCATGGTCTTAGTATCCTTGGACACTTGTTATATGAGAATTTATTAGCATAAAATAAAGTAAAATATGGAGATCGCATGATCATTGCAGGAATGTCTTCACTCCTTTATTAACTTTGTCAGGACCTGCGTGTCCTCGTTCTTATGCTAATTATATGATGATGTTCTTACATTATAATCTTTCCATAATATAAATATGTTTGGAGAAAAATAATAATAATAAAAAAAAAAGTTTGTGACCTCTACAGTGAACAGCGTGGAAAACTGGGATGCTTTAACTTTTAATACAGAATTACATAAAATGTAATATAAACAAATACGTATACACTCCAGAAGCAAATTATAATTTTAGCATAGCATATTTTTTGTTGTTTGTTTTTTTTTTGTCATTGTTAATAGTGTTACTATTTGGGTTCTTTTTTAATTATGTTTATTATGCTAGGTTTTTGTGCATCTGAATGACATGTATTCTGTGGTGGGATTTCCAATTTTAAGGTAATTCTAATAGCCATGGCTGTAATATTTGATATTTACTAGTTAAAGGGGTACTCCGACATTAGGTAAAAAATAAACATACTGCAGAAGTCTGCCCAGTTCTGAAAGCACCAAACGAACATTTGTTTTGGGTGGTCTTAGTTCTGTATTTTGTGGTAGCACCTCCTGGTTGAGCTGTTGCTCAGTACTACCAGTCCCAGAACATATCCATCTGTCATAGACAGAGGCCAAGTTGTGCCACTGCCTCTAGACAGTCCCAGAATTCATTGGTTTCCCTCAGCTCTTCAACACAGTGCTCCTACCTTGTCTACTCCCTTCCCCCAGCACTCCTGCCCTTTTATTTCTCAATCCCTGTCAGTGGTGAAGCGTGGAAAAGCGGCTGAAGCCAGGACTATTAATGATTACACCATTAGAAAGATATCTATATTTTTTTTTAATACCAGAGTACCCCTTTAAAGAGGTTTAGTGAGCTCTCAATAGGGGAGACAGGGAAGATAGGGCAATAATATCAGATCGGGGGGGGGGGGGTCACCTCCCAGAATTTTAAAAGGGAATCTAAAAAAAACTCCTTACAATTTTAGCCTTTAGGGTATTGGAGAGTTGTGTTAGGGACATGGGTATGGATATAAAAAGTACTGTGAACACATCTCCAAGCTATGTTTGCATACCCTCAAAGTGCCATTTTTTAATTGAACGGCCTTCATTTAATTGCAGATAATGGCCAAAGTTATGAAATAATAACACCTGTTAGTTGCCATTAAATTTTGACCATACAATAAAAAAAAGCTGTCATTTTGGCGGTGTGTGATCATAGCCATAGACTGTAATGCAAGATAAAAATAACAATAAATCATGCAATGTTGGACAAGAACATCATGCAAATGTAGAACAAGAACATTTTAGAATTATATATATTCTAGATGACTATTAAAGAGCCAAATCTGTTTGAATATTTTGTAGACTACACATTATTGATTTTCTTTGCTTATTATTGTCAGGCAACCCTTGGCAAATAGAGATTATATTCAGAGTACAGGACTGCGAGCCACTACAGCATGGGCAATGGCATCACTTGCAGAAATTTGCGTAAGTAAAATATATTTTATAATGTATTACAAGTTCTGAGCGTTTATGTTTCCAAATTTTAAGCAACAGTCCATGAGACTTAATTGAATATGCTTGCAAAAATTTCTAGGCATCTACTAAAGATTTTAACAATTTATGGACACATTCAAATTCAGAACAAAGTATGGAAACTATATAGAAGTTAACTGGATTCACCAATCTGTGCCTAGTGTGAATGTCTCCTTAGATCGCCTATTCTCATATTGTTACATAAGTGTTCTCTTTAGCATTCCTCTTTCACGCTTTGTGTGCCATCATTTAGGCTATGTTCCCACAACGATAAAATGATGGGTGTCCTTCTTGGTGGCTATAATTTTATTGCCGAAAGTTGTCCGTCTTTAGATAATGATGGCCACAAATAATGTTCATGATCATTATTTGTGTCCATCATTATCAATAGATGGCTGTCTTTTGGTGCTGAAATAGGGGTCTGTCATTTTCTTTCCATTGGCCTTCCTCTATAGGACCAATCTCAGCTTCCCATTTTTCTCTCAACGTCAGTGAGAACTTTTCTAGATATTTAGAGACATTGGGAGAGATTTATCAAACATGGTGTAACGTGAAACTGGCTCAGTTGCCTCTAGCAACCAATCAGATTCCACCTTTCATTTTTCAAAGAGTCTGTGAGGAATGAAAAGTGGAATCTGGTTGCTAGGGGCAACTGAGCCAGTTTCACGTTACACCATGTTTGATAAATCTCCCCCAATGTGTCTGTACAAACAAGAAATTAGACCCTTAGTGGATTCCGCTTCCCCGGCTTTATTCATTGGAGGCGAATACTGTACTTCCGATGTGAGCATTTAACACGCATGATGGAATTGCAGATATTTATGGAGTGTGAGGTAGATCAAATTGACTTTGTAACTGATCAAAGCGTTTCAGCTGTCTATCTTCATACAGTTGTATAATTTTTCTAAGTCCCGCATCTCTCCAGGTGGAAAATCCCTCCAAAAAGTGTAATTCCCCTAACCATGGGGTGTCCCAAACAGACGTATAGGGTATATATCCTGTGATACCATAGAGATCTCTGAGTTTCCACCACACCTTATCTATAAGCAATAAAGTTGGTATTTGTGGGGTGAGTAATAACAACATTCTTTTGGCTCCCAACATTTCAAAAATAAAATCTGATTGTAAATAATGCCTAATAAAAGCCTTGTTTTGTACTCCAGCCTCAAACACATTCCATCCCCTAAGGTGTTGCAATTGGGCCGCCAAGAAGTACATGGTTGCATTAGGGATTGCTAGTCCCCCGTCATCTTTTGCTCTCTGCAATGATTCTAATCTGATGCGTGGGTGTTGGGGACTCCATATCAGAAAGAGGAAAAGACCATCTTGTGAAAGAAACAGAGAGGAATCCATACCGGGGAATTATGCAAGAGATATAATAATTGTGGCATCCAGATTTGCTCTACCCGGCTGTCATTTTACCTTTATAGGAGCGTAGAGTTAAAGGATAAGTTATGGACTTATGGAAAGTTAGACAAATTTCTAATGTACATTAATTATGGGAAATGCACATATAGGGCTATTTCCCTTAATTTATTAGATCAGGGAGACTTTTCTGAATTCTCTGATGTCACGAACCGGGGGTGTAATTCCAATGGAGTGTCCAGCAGGGGGCACACTATATATAGAAGTCAATAAGTACCATTGACTTCTATATATAGTCCGCCCCTGCTGGACACTCTATTGGAATTACAATGGATGTGTATGTAAATGTAATAGACAGTATGTTTTTGATTGAATACATTTATGGAATACTTTGGGGAGCAAGTGTCCTTGCTCCCCAAAGTAATCCATTAATGTATTTAACCAGTACATACGAAGGGCACCGCATAGTGACAGGAGGGACATGGGGGTTGTGTGTGACAGTAGGATAGATAGTGACAGGAGATAGGGATGTGTGTGACAAGAGGGACATAGGTGTGTGTGACAGGAGGATAGATAGTGACAGGAGATAGGGATGTGTGTGACAGGAGGGCCGCCACTCTCCGCTGCCACTCTCTGCCCCCACATACAGCCTCCCAGTCCGCACTGCATGCCGGCCGGGGACTGGAAGCATCGGAAGCGCCATGCTCCCTGCGGGGTGGGGGTGCTTTCTGTCCCCGGCCGGCATGCAGTGCGGACCGGGAGGCTGTATGTGGGAGCGGAGAGCGGCGGCCCTCCTGTCACTATCTACCCTCATGTCACACACACCTATGTCCCTCTTGTCACACACATCCCTATCTCCTGTCACTATCTATCCTCCTGTCACACACAACCCCCATGTCCCTCCTGTCACTATACTGTGCACTCTAAATGTACTGGTTAAATACATTTATAGATTACTTTGGGGAGCAAGGACACTTTGTATTCGATCAAAAACATACTGTCTATTACATTTACATACACATCCATTGTAATTCCAATGGAGTGTCCAGCAGGGGTGCACTATATATAGAAGTCAATGGTACTCATTGACTTCTATATATAGTGCGCTTCCTGCTGGACACTCCATTGGAATTACACCCCCGGTTCGTGACGTCACAATATTTCTCCCTGATCTACTAAATTAAGGGAAATAGCCCTATATGTACATTTTCCATAATTAATGTACATAAGAAATTTGTCTAATTTTCTATAAGTAATAACATATTAAAAAATAGTTTTGGCCAGAGTTTACCTTTAATGTGATTGATCCAAACCAGCATGACTTTACTAAGGGCAGATCATGTCAGACTAAGGCTATGTTCACACAACGTAAAACTACGGCCGTAGTTCTCGCCGCAGAACTACGGCCGTAGTTTTGCGGTGTGTAACAAAGCCTTATGTGCAATGGGATCCTGGCCGGAGCGGAACGGCCGGTCTCATACGTAATGTGAACATAGCCTAAAACACGTAAAATAATACACTTGGCAAAAAGGCATCCTCTATCCCAGTATCATATCAGCAGCTGTTGGCAAAGACTTCAGAAGAGAGGGATTTAGGGGTAGTGATTTCTGAAGTCACCAGTGCAACCAGGCGGTAAGGAAAGCAAATCATCTGCTGGGCTGTATAACTAGAGGTATAACCAGTAGGAAGAGGGAGATTGTGATCCCGCTGTATACAGTTCTAGTGAGACCACATCTGGAATACTGGGTCCTGTTCTGGAGACCTCACCACAAAAAGATATTGATAAAATAGAACGGGTCCAAAGACGGGCTACAAAAATGGTGGAGGGTCTGAAAAATACAACCAGGAAAGATTTGAATCTGTAGGAAAGAAGGGAGAGGGGAGACTTGATTCAGACCTTTTAAATATGCTAAAGGACTAAATACGGTTTAAGAGGGAAGAGTTTTTAATAAAAAACTAAAGTCAAGAACAAGGGGGCATAATCTTAGATTAGCTGGGGGAAAGATCAGCTAAAACAAGAGAATATTATTTTAATGCATGTAGCGTTAGTGATACTGAGCTTCCCCTAATTTCTAATGCATATTAGCATTAGAATAGTCATTAGACGTGAGGAAGCAGCCTGTGATCCTGCCGCCACTGCATAGTGAAGCAGAGTGAGCTGGGATTGACAGTTATTCCTGTTCATTCTGAATCCTAGTACTGGAATTGGTTTACTACCGCTGTATAGACTTTCTTATGAACCAAAAAAGTTTTTTAAATTAGGTTTTAAACAAGTTCATGCATTTTATTATTTTGATGAAAATTGTTGGGTTTTTTTTGTTTGTTTTTCAGACCGCAAACTATATCCTTGATCCAATGTGCGGTGTTGGAGCAATTTTGTTGGAGGCTGCCATGGAATGGCCGGTATGCACACAAGCTGCCAATATTATAGAAATAAAAATACTTTAATTTTCCATTAAAAATAGGTATACAGAATACATTTTTTTAATAAAATTTTGTACCATCACAATGACAAAAAAAAAAAAACTATTCACCCAGCTCTGTCCACTGTAGTTTCCGCTCTTACTTCCATCTCCCAGTTGGTGGCATGGTCTGTAAGGCAACATAAAGTAAAGGACTTCACCTCAGTCAGTATTTGGATGAACAGGCCTTCAATGCCAAGACGTGTTCATATCAGATTGGTGAAATATTATAAGACTGATACCAAGGGAGCACAAAATACTTGAAAAGTATATTTAATTATTTCTATTCTAGGCTTAACCCCAGCTTTTTTTATCATATTCTCTCACAATTCACTTTGGTGTTGATGTGTCTGTGACATGTTCTGCCTATAGATAACAGGAGAGAAATAATGTGAACCTTTCTCTTTTCGCTTTGTGTCAGCATGCTACTTTCCTGGGGATTGACAATAGCGAATCACAACTGAAACATGCACTTGACAATGTGAAGAAAGCAGGTGTGAAGGACTCTGTAGCATTCCTAAAGGGTTCTGTGCTAGGTAAGACACCTTGTTGGAGTGAAAAGTGCCGGTATGGAGTGCGTGCCTGACATGGGGAATGCTCAGTCAACCTACAGTAGATTGATTGTTTGTGTCTTTGTCTTGCCAAATTAATTGTTGTCATTTGGATTCAAAGGGATAAATAAATAAAATAAATAAATTCAAATCAACTGGTGTCAAAAAGTTATACAAATTTTTGTAAATTAGTTATATTTAAAAAAAAATCTCAATTCTTCCAGTACTTATAAGCCGATGTATGTCTTGCAGGAAAGTGGTGTATTCCTTCCAGTTTGACACAATACTTACTGCTGCCAACTCTGTCTGTGACAGCAACTGCCTAGAACAAGAGAGATTTTCTATGACGATTTGCTACTGTTTTAGGTACTTCATGTCGTGAACAGAGGTGGCAGCAGAGAGTTCAGCTTTGTTTTTCAGTATGATAACAAAAACAAAAAAATGTATATGGCAAACTTGCTTTATTTTACATCTACTGTTGATTTAGATTTTGAAAGTTATAACAACAGTGACACTTTGAATCTAATGTCTGGATGTGGCAGAAATTTGTAATACATTTGTCTTGCAAACAACACAGTTTGGATGTAGTTTTATGGTACAACACTGACTAACCCATTCCTACTGTATATTCAGCAGCAAAATGGTTCCTAGTTAAGTAGGGGCGAGGCTTGTCGCTCCTATTGTTAGCTTTTTGTATGACCTGATGTACTAATCTGTCCATAAACTCCAACTAAAGCATATTTCTTTGGTTTGTCATATAGATCTTCCAGTTCTCTCAGAAAGCATGGACGCTGTCATATCTGACGTACCATTTGGAAAAAAGTTCACATGTTCCAAGGACATGAAGGAGCTTCTGCCTGATATTATTCGCCAAATGGAAAGGTAAAGTCCAAAATGAAGGGAAGGAAGGAATCTGGTAAAAAGTATCAGAAAATGTTTAGGTAAGTTCAGATCAGGACTAAGGATTTGCTACAAATATCAACAGATTTCCAAGTCGCAAATCTGCCTCATCTGGATCAGGTTTTAAAGGTGAACTCCGAATAGCTTGTTAAAAATCGATGTCTGGAGCTTACCTCTCGTATCCCCTGATGCTTTTCCCAGGGAAACAACCCCTGGTGCGTCAGTGCTCCCATCTGCCTGATAGTATCCTTGGCCTGCAGTTTCTATGCCGTGCCACTATCACTTATAGCTGCGTGACATCAATAGTGAGTTCAGGGACATTTGGCTGTAGATGCCACAGAGGCCAATTTTCAGCACTTCCTTATCTGTGATGAATTACCAGTTTAGCAAAACCGCAGAAATGGTTAACCACTATATAGAAACATCTTTATAACTTTTAAGGTACATTTGAACAGGCAATAATTTTCCCTATCCGGAGATCACTATCAGCAGGTTCGATATCCCCGTTCAGCTCTTTACCTGATGTTAACAGCCCTGGTCTTCCTTTTTGTGTCCGTTCCCCATTTTGATGGCAGCACATAAGCAAATGAGGTTCTTAGGAGCACTGGCCCCACAGAGTGGCCCACCGCCTCCCATGTATGTTCACATATGCATAATTATACCGGTCTCTGACGCGTCTCCCTGTCTTCCTGCATATGCACGTCAGAGATTATGCATACATGAACGTGCATAGGAGGCAGCGGGCGGGCCAAGGAGGTGCTCTGTGGGGCCGGTGCTCCTTAGGACCTCATTTGCATTTGCACTTTACATCAAAATGCTCCGAAATGGCAGGACAGACAGGAAAAAGAATACCAGATCTGTAAAGATCAGGTTTGCTCGAACTTGCTGATAGCTCTCCTTTAAAGAGCAAAGATGAAGAAATACGATCATGGTATTAGAAATTTGCTAACAAACTATTCTTCATCTGTGGTTGCTCTTTGTGGGTTGGGGTTCTCCTATTTATTTTGAAAAACCTGATTGCGATTTAATGACAAAATAAATTGTTCTTCCTTACATCCAATATAGCCTACTTCTGTGGACTATAGACGCTTAATGACACATACTAAGTCATTCTTAAAGCAGAGCCTTTTGGATTAGTTGATGGGTGATGTATAGTAAGGGTTATCCCTCCGTAGAGTATTAGTAACATGAAGAAGTCGTCATCGAACATCCATGTAACAAGCAACTTTGCCCTATGTTTGGCGAAATAAGCAACAGCTTTCTTCTAATGCAGAATACACGTGGCCAGTCTTTGTATTCGCTCTGCAGCATTATTGGCTGCATCATCAATACAGAACAAAGCAATACTTTGTCCCTAGCAGCGTACTACCGCAATGATTACACTGATTTTAGAGCGTGCTTGGTGTAATACCTTTGGTAGCTTATACAGAAGGATAAGTGCTCTGACCTTCAGACTAATACATCGCAACATTCCAAAATGAGAAATTTCAGCTTTATATATGTGAATATTGCTCTCTGCTGTCTCTTATCTTAAATATACAGAGTCCTGCGTATTGGAGGGGTTCTTGTATTATTACTGAGCCAGAAGCTTCACTATCACCTGAAGACAAATTTTCGTTTCAAGTCTAATGAGGATGAAAACCTGCAAATTCGTGTATCAGACTCTTCATCTGAATGCAGTAGTAAAGTTTCAGAGGTGAAGGAACAGACTGCAGTTAAAAACTTCGATTTCACATCTTTGACTCACATTGAGTCTCATTCAGTAAGCCTTGGAGTGACAGAAGCTGTATTATTTAAATGTAAAAAGACTTCCAAGTCTACTTTTTTCTAAGATCCTTTATATATACTCTGTGTGTGTGTATATATATTTATTTATTTATATATATGCACTCATGAACACGCACAAAACTGAACACACCCATTACACACATGTGTACTATATAAACATATATCAGCCATCATATTAAAACAGCCTGCTTAAAGGGGTTGGCCACTTTATAGTAAAATTGTTCAGTGTACAGTATTAGTGACCTTACATACTGACAGCAGCTCCCTGTGTACTTCATAAAACTAAAATCAGACTCCCCTCCTCCAGGCTGTGCTGTCTTGCTCTGTGATGAGTCTGTCCATAAGATGGCCAACATGGAGGAGCATGTGACCATACCTCGCCCCCTAGTGTCCACCACTGAGCCTGTATATGCCTGTGGTGGACACTGGGGACGAAGTATGGTCACATTCTCCTCCGTGCCGGCCATCTTATGGACAGACTCATCACAGAGCAGGACAGCCCAGCCTGGAGGAGGGGAGTCTGATTTTAGCTCTATGAGGCACACAGGGAGCTGCTGTCAGTGAGTAATGTGAATACACTAATACTACACACAAATTTTTTTTATTATAAAGTGGCCAACCCCTTTAAATATTGTGTAGATCCTGTACTACTTCTGGGGGAACAGACAAGACAGGCTCCCCACATGCATCAAACATGTATGTCCATGAACCTTTTGCCAGTTCCCTGGTTGTCCTTCCTTGGACCATTTCTTTTAGGTACCAACCACTGCATAACGGGAACCTGCCATTTTGGAAATGCCCATATGATCTAGAGTAACTAGGTGACTGTTGTTTTTATTGTATTTTTTTCTAAAATAAATATAAATTTGGTACCTTGTCGCTATAGGCCTGATTAATAATTTGTTACCATTGTATCATATTATGCATGTAGTCTACATTCTGTTTACTTTAGTGCCCAGTCTTCATTATATATATATATATATATATATATATATATATATATATATATATATATATACTGTATATATCCCCTGCTGACTTAGGTTTTGAAAATTATAACAGCAGTGACATGTTAAATAATCCAGCACCCTGAAGGAAATGCAGTGACTGAAGAATAGGAGAATAGGGATGAGTGAATGTACAATACTAGCAAAGCGAAAAGCACTTCGCTAGGCTTTCGGCTTGTCAGCTGGCTGCCTTTGATCTCTGTGCCACTCTGCTCTGGGTGCTTGGAAAAGCTGGATCCAGTCCTGGGAAACTGGGAGAAGTTTCCCAAGGCTGGATCCAGCTGTTCCAGTAACCCAGAGCACAGTGGCAAAGAGTTCAAAGGCAGCCAGCTGACAAGCCGACTGCCGAGCCTAGCAAAGTGCTTTACTTCGCTTGTACTGTAAATTCACTCATCCCTAGAGAAGAACCATCAGCAGTTACTGGCAGGAATGTGAGATTGGAGACATTATAGCCTCTAGTGTAAGAGGGTAGTATATACTGAATTGTTGTGAAGGAGAGAATGATCTCGCACAGCAGGAGGGTGTCGCCAAGTGTGTAGTATGTGCAACAAGTCAAGGAAGGAAGGGGAAGTCATCTAATTCTCCCCAATCTGACACAGTGCTATACTGCAACCTCTTTTCCTGTCAGGAACTGTCCTGAGCAGGAAAGGTGTCGCTGAAGATTTGTAGATTTGGGAAAGAAAAAAAAAGTCTCAAGAATACCCCTTTAAAAGAGAAGTCTGGCGAAAATTTTTATTAAAGTATTGTATTGTCCCCCAAAAGTTATACAGATCAACAATATACACTTATTATGGGAAATGCTTATCAAATGTTTTTCCCCTGCACTTACTACTGCATCAAGGCTTCACTTCCTGGATAAAATGGTGATGTCACGACCCGACTCCCAGAGCTGTGCAGGCTGTGGCTGCTGGAGAGGATGATGGAAGGGAGAAACAGGGCACTGGAGGGACACTGAGCATCCCTCTGCCATCATCCTCTCCAGCAGCCACAGCCCGCACAGCTCTGGGAGTCGGGTCGTGGCATCACCATGTTATCCAGGAAGTGACATCACCATGTTATCCAGGAAGTGACAACGTAACCCGTATTATAGGCACATATGACTCGGGAGCCACACAGGTGAGACAGATATTACAAAAGCACTGGGGAGTATTAAGACTTGACCCGGATCTCAGGGACAGAATAGGGACAACTCCCCAAGTAACCTATAGGAGGGGACGGAGCCTTAGGGACCATCTTGTGAAAAGTCATTTCATACCCCCAACCACAGGAGAAACATGGCTAACCCGTCAAACACCAGGATGCTACAGGTGCAGTGGGTGTATAGCATGCCAACATATGGAACGCACACATCTGTTTAAGAGCAATGTAACGGCGCAGCAGTATGAAATTAGAAATTTCATTAACTGCCGGTCCCGTGGGGTAATCTATAAAGCTACATGTGAGTGCGGTATGGAATATATCGGCAAAACGATAAGAGAATTTCGGAGACGAATAGGGGAACACCTGAGGGATGTGATAAATAGGGCAGATAAATCCATAGCCTGCCACATTAATTCATCACATATGGGCAGGGTCACAGGGCTGTCCTTTGTAGGCTTGGAATTGGTGCGGCCCCTATGAGAGGTGGGAATTGGGACAAGCTGATATTGAAAAAGGAGAGCGAGTGGATCTACAGGATGAAGACCACAGCTCCCACGGGGCTCAATGAACAATTGAATTTTGCATGTTTTTTGTGACATTGCCCCCCCCCCACTGCACCCCCCATAAATGAATAAGCATATAAGCCTGTGCTTGTTTATAACAACTAGCTTGGGGACAGATGTAGCCAGATCCAGTGCTGTTGTCTCACTCGTATGTAAATATTGTATATAGTGAGAGTTTTGCTCTTTAGTAATCGTTGTAAATAGTTATTAAATCCTCCTGAACACCTCCAGCACTAGATATTACTAGTGTTGTTATTTGTTTTGACACCTCTTTGTTCCCTTCTATCTGTGTCAAATAGTGATTGGGCTCTGATACAGTATGTAAACCACCATGCTAATCCTCCTTATCTAATTCATTTACAAGGGCCCAGGAAAGCTGCTACATTGTTTGCAGCGTAACTAGGGCAACGCCGCTGCGCTCAGCTGACCGTCGCGACATGTCACATTACTGGAAGTGACGTCACGGATGGGCGGAAGCGCGCGGCAATGGAGGATAACATCCCCCGGACCAGGACTGCAGATGTCTGCAGCCACTGCTCCCAGACACACACTTAGCGTGCGTACCTGCACCTAGTACATCACGGCTTATTTCTGCCACTGCAGCAGCCAGTGAGTGTATCCCGTCTAGACATGACATTGTATGTCTGTTCTTTATGAATAGAGTGTGCTTATTTTTTGTCTTTGTCTTTGTTTTAATAGTTAAGCCCAGCTTTAACCATTCCCTGTATTGTAACTTACCTCCTTGAGAAATCCGGCAATCTGGAGGAAATGCGTCGGAGGGTAAGGGACCAGCGTTACTGCTTTAGGGCATAACAGGGTTTTGATTTTCCAAGGGGTAGACCAGGGTAGGGGTCGCCCTTCTTAGGGCGAGTGCCCCGCTCCCCCCTGTGCGAGAAGGGGTAGTGTACACATACCACTTGGTTAGGGCGTAATAGGGTTGAGAGGTCCCTGCCCCGAGTGTATCCTTCTACCCTGGTGTTGTCTCTAACCTATGACCAAAACGAATTTGAGTACAATAGACAATAACTAATGGTCTTAGGCTGATATCATTTATGACAGTGACTGCAAATTGACTTCTTTTGTTATGTTTTGTGTATTGGTCCGTTTATGTGGGGTATAATTTTTATACGTATTTAATAAAAGTTAGGTTTTATATTTATGTGCACCCCCTTCTGTGAATTGTATGTAATTACCCAGGGGTGCAGTTGAACACATTCCCCTAGTGCAGGGGTGGGGAACCTTTTCCATGTCGAGGGCCGGTCGGGCATTGATAAAATCATTCGAGGGCCACATACTGTGTGCGGCAGTTAGTAGCGTGGGTTTGCAGCACCCGGGGCAAGGCAAAGTATTGTTCCCCTAGTGCCCCTGCTATTGTAGTTAACCCCCAGTGATGCCCCTGCTGTTGTAGTTAACCCCCCCAGTGATGCCCCTTGTAGTCTAGTTAACCCCCAAGTCATGTCCCTGGTAGCCTAGTTAACCCCCCCAGTGATGCCTCTGGTAGGCCTAGTTAACCCCCATCAGTCATGTCCCTGGTAGCCTAGTTAACCCCCATCAGTCATGTCCCTGGTAGCCTAGTTAACCCCTATCAGTCATGTCCCAGGTGGCCTAGTTAACCCCCATCAGGCGTGTCCCTGGTGGCCTAGTTAACCCCCATCAGGCATATCCCTGGTGGCCTAGTTAACCCCCATCAGGCATGTCCCTGGTGGCCTAGTTAACCCCCATCAGGCATGTCCCTGGTGGCCTAGTTAACCCCCATCAGGCATGTCCCTGGTGGCCTAGTTAACCCCCATCAGGCATGTCCCTGGTGGCCTAGTTAACCCCCATCAGGCATGTCCCTGGTGGCCTAGTTAACCCCCATCAGGCATGTCCCTGGTGGCCTAGTTAACCCCCATCAGGCATGTCCCTGGTGGCCTATTTAACCCTCCATCAGGCATATCCCTGGTGGCCTAGTTAACCCCCCCAGTGATGCCTCTGGTAGGCCTAGTTAACCCCCATCAGGCATGTCCCTGGTGGCCTAGTTAACCCCCATCAGGCATGTCCCTGGTGGCCTAGTTAACCCCCATCAGGCATGTCCCTGGTGGCCTATTTAAACCTCCATCAGGCATATCCCTGGTGGCCTAGTTAACCCCCCCAGTGATGCCTCTGGTAGGCCTAGTTAACCCCCATCAGGCATGTCCCTGGTGGCCTAGTTAACCCCCATCAGGCATGTACCTGGTGGCCTAGTTAACCCCCATCAGGCATGTCCCTGGTGGCCTAGTTAACCCCCATCAGTCTTGTCCCTGGTGACCTAGTTAACCCCCAAATAAAAAAAATAAACATCCCACTCACCTTACCTCCGTTCCCACGCTGCCCATGTCCTCTTCTGTCCCAGGTCCTCTGTGCTGGTCTTCTCCTGCAGGCGGCGCGCGATGAAATGACGTCATCGCGCGCGGCCCGCAGGAGACTGAAGACACGCGCCGCTCTGCTGGGGAAGAAGCCGGCATAGACGGCATCCTCCTGTGTCCGGCAGCTGTCACAGACACCGGAGGATGCTGTGTATGCCGGCTCCTTCCTCCTCCAGAGCGGCGTGCATCACAGGGGAGCTGCGGGCCGCATCGGGAGGTCTCAGGGGCCGGATGCGGCCCGCGGGCCGGAGGTTCCCCACCCCTGACCTAGTGGATATGTGCACTGTGTTTATACATATTAGTGATTTGTATACCTTTTGGGGGAAATACAATACTTCAATAAAAAATTTTGCCGGACTTCTTCTTTAATTTATTTGGCTGTATGTTGTTTCATTGTGCAGAGTACCATGAATGATGTATATAATAGCCTATAGTCAAGCGAGCAAGACTATACTAAGGGATTTTTTTCACCACATGTTGATAGTAAATAATGGAACAAGATAGTGTAAGCACTACTTTATTTTATTTTGTCTGGAGCAAGATATATATCCACTTTTGTAACTTACCTGTCTGCTGAGGAAATAAGACATGTACAAAAGTCAAATAAAAAGAAAACAGGCAGCAACATACACAAAGCTTTGAATAAATAACGAATGAATGAAAAAGCAGTTTTATAAAGAAAATCATTTATTAACTGAGTGAGCCTACTGTGCATTTTTATAATGCAGAAAGTCCATTGTGCCATTCACATAACCGGAATCCATAAATGCCCTTAAGTCCATATGGTGATTTATAGTATTCCAACAAATCACACACTAACCTCATGATGAACATTGATCTGCTTTTCACTGGAAATACAAGTTTTTTTAAAATCAAAATGTTGCTTTGGGCTTTATTGTAATCTGAGCCTGGAAATATTGTAACCTAGGGCACATTAGAATATATTCAGATGCTGTGAATTAAGTACTTCAGCTCTGCAACAGACTGTAGTATGAGGCAGGTGAACTGAAATTTAGAGATGAGCAAACTTACAGTAAGTTTGTGAAAACCTGAATGCACAGCCATTTAGTCCCGCTCCCTGGAGAAGATGGATGCAGCCCTAAGGCTGCCTGGAAAACATGGATAAAGCCATAGGAGACCTATCACTGTATGTGTGCTTTCTGGGCAGCTTCAGGGCTGCATCCATCTTCTCCAGGCTGCGGGATTCAATGGCTGTGCATTCGGGTTTGAGCGAACCTGTACTTAGTGTAAGTGTATTCACACATGGCAGAAGTTGCACAACTTTCAAGGGCATGCTGTGGATTTGCAGATCTACAGCATTCATAATGTGTCATGGGTTTGCCACTCATTCGAACATACTGTACCCATAGAAATCATATTGTATAATACTGAAATCACAGATATAATTTTATTTTACTTGATTGTCTGCAAACCAAAATACCATTAGGAAGTTGCAGAATGACTAAATGTGCAATAGTTAAAGGGAATCTGTCAGCACCCAGGCCCTGAGATACTGACAGTGTGCTGTAGCTGGCCGTCCCCTTGTCAGCATGGTACCTTTTGTTAATTTGTCTGTGCAGTGGATTATGCACAATCTCAGGTCTCCTACTGTAATTAAGAGTCAATGAGTAGCTACACCTCAGCGTTTGTGCCTCCCTCTAGCACACCTCACCATCGGATCTTCCTCCCTCTTTTTCATGAATAATCAATGCTGCCCGGCCTCCTGCTCATTCAGCTGTCAGTCAGTACCTGACAACAGAGAAACACAGCAATCAGATATAGTTGAAGCCCCTAGCCTGTGTTGGAGCTGTGGTCTAGTGGTAAATCACCTGTCTAGAGACCAGCAACCGTTTGTTTTCTTTGGTTCGATTCCCATGATGGAGATGAAATATAGTAGTTTTTTTTTTCATTATTGTATCATTTTTAAAAGTTAGTTAGTTTATTTTTTTAATACAATAATGATAAAAATAAAAAAAAACTATATTTATTCTTTATTCTAAGAAAAAATAACTATATTTCATTTCCAACAAGGGAATTAAACCAAAAAAACAAACTGTTGCTGGTTGACCACAGCTCCAACACAGGCTAGGAGATAGCAGATTAGTCCTCTGTTGCCAGACACTCACTTTGTGATTGAGCAGGAGGCCTGACTGCATAGACTATTCATAAAGAAGATGGGGGAAGAAAACAGTGGTGAGGTGTCCTAGAGTGAGGCACAAACTCCTCATTGACTCTTCATTACAGTAGGAGATGCGAGATAGGCCCTCGGGTAGGGCCTGGATCAGACGGATTCCCTTTAAAAGAGTTGGGGATTTTTTAGTGTGCTCAGGCAAATGGTTGACATTGGATTGACATTGTTTAAGGAATCCTATTTGGTGAGGTACTAGAACATATGATAGTTTTAGGATTGTCTGAATGTAAAGTTTATCAAGCAGGATTTTTTTATCAAGATTATTTTTATAACAACAGGGCTGAATTCTATTTTCTAAAAAAGACAACAAGGTAAAACTCTCGAAATAAAAACAGAAACATGAATGGGCACCTTTACTAAAATATCCAATGTCCTTAAAGTGACACCTTTGTCATAGACACAAGTATGCTGCATAAATAAATAACTGCAATGTATTTCATTGCTTTTGCTATCTTTTTTTTTTTTTTTTTGAATTTCATATAATTGCTTGACATTCTGATGGTTGAGTAGAGGAGATCTAGCAGGTCAAAGGGCAAGATCCAACAATGGAACAGTGGGTCATCATACATATGCATTTCACATAACAAGACACTACCTTTTTTGTAATCTTTTTAGGATATGGAACTTGTGCTTTAAACAAGATACTCTGTTATTCTATAGATACGTGCAGATCACGCTTAGCCTTGTAGTGCACACAGTGTCTTGAAGATGGAAACAAAGTCATAAAACTTGCGGCTCTCATAGTCATACACAAGAGTCTCTGGCAAACTTGAGGTGCAAAATCTTGGTCCTGCTGATAAATGGATAGGCGGTGCAAAGGCAACCAGCTGCTACTATCAAACCCAAACTGCACCACGCACAAAACAAAGACCAGCTGTAGCCATGTTCCACATCACTTGGAAGCCCATAAATAAATTTTGGCAGGCGGTTTAAATCATAAGCGACACTTGCTGCATATGTGCACAAAGAAATTGTACAAAAGATTCCTGAAAACAAATATAAAAAATTATTAAGAAAGCATTTCACATACTGTATAATCCTGATTGATGTTACCTATTAAATTTGAATAACACAGGGGGAAAAAAAATGCTTAACTTTACACAATGTAAAAGTAGATTATAAAATGAGTTGCAGTTTTATGTTTTTATAAGATATAGGCCCAGATCTATTAAAAGGGTAGTCCACTGAAACATAACTTTTAATATGTTGCTGTCCATGGTGAGAGTAACAATTCCTTCTATACTTGTTATTATCTATTCAGTCTCCTTCCCCCAGTTCTAAGCTGCTGCTTTCTGTTGAAGACACAAAAATCTGTGTGTGAGCTTTTCTTTCTGTGTCCCCCTCCTATCCCATCATTCTGAGACAGCTGATGTAAACAAGTCCATGACTACCTTTATCTGCAACATTGTATCATCTTTGTAATGCTGAAAGGGTTAATCACAGTGGATTCATCAACAACTTGACCTCAGAATAACCCTCCCAGCATTACAAAGAAGCTACAATGTTGCAAATAAAGCCAGTCAGGGATTTGTTTACATCAGCTGTCTCGGAAGGAGGGGGAAACAGAGAGAAAAGCTCAGACACAGGTTTTTGTGTTTTCAGCAAAAAACAGCAGCTGAGAACTGGGAAAAGGAGACTAAATAGATACTAACAAGTATGTAATGAATTCTTAGTCTTACCAAGGGCAGCAACATATCAAAAGTTATTTTTGAGTGGAATACCCCTTTAAGCTGCCTGACCCCACAAGGTCTGTTTTTTTACTGTCACAGCTAAGGGTCCATTTACACAGAAATATTATCTGACAGATTATCTGCCAAAGATTTGAAGCCAAAGCCAGGAACGGACTATAAACAGAGAGATCAGGTCATAAAGGAAAGCCTGAGATTTCTTCTCTTTTCAAATCCATTCCTGGCTTTGGCTTCAAATCTTTGGCAGATAATCTGTCAGATAATATTTCTGTGTAAATGGACCTTTAGGTTGTGGCTGTGATTGGTTGATGTGGGGGAAAAAACTGTGTGGGTTTTTGACATATATCTGGGCCGTAGTCTTTTTAGCACTTTTATAGAAACATGCCATTTAACTACGGTCTGTGTTTTTAGTATGCTGCAATGGAATAAACAATATATTTATATTAGAGAGTGTCAGGACAATTCTGTTTTTCCATGCATCTTACTGGTTACAAACCCTCTGACCAGCTGGGAACATCCTGCTCTGTCTCTTTTGCACTTGAGACTCTTAGATACAGTTTCTGGTATGCTTATATTTTATTAGTGAAAACAGAACTATAGAAGTTCTCTAGAAATATGTGAATATGGAAAGTATTAGCAGTCCAGAACCGAATAAATGGGTATATAGTTTATTTTGTTTGATTTGTATGATGCATTGTAGGGCTATGTTCACACAACTTCTTTTGTAGGGGGAAAAAACTGCCATTTTTTTAATCATGATTATAATTTACGACTGTCGTTATAAAATAACAGCCGATATTTTAAAATAATGGCTGTTATTTTGCCTAAAGATGTTTTAACATAGCCTTTTTTATTTAGAGTACTCCTTTTTTAGAACATAGTGCACATTGATAAAGTATCATTATATACCCAAAGATGACTATATCCCCAATAATAAAAGCCCTACGAGATACGTACCTTTGTATGTAGATAAAGGTATGGATTTTCTCAATAGTATAGGGAGTCATTACTCTTTTTTTGGTGAAAATTTCAGTGGAGTGTGCAGTAAAAGTTAATCCATTCACTATTCTAATTACAAGGATAAGGCTGGCTTCACCTTGGAAAAACACCAGAAAAAATGCCATGCCTTCCTTTTTTTTTTTCAAAAACGCCAGTGGTCAGAGGTTAGCTGGAGGTCAATGGAGGTTTATGATCTGCCTTACACACACACAGTGGTGTATTTTTCTCTCCATTCTGGCATTTTTGAGGCTCTTTGGCAGTTTTTCCAAAACACAGCATGCAGAAAGTGTCTTTTTTTTTTTTTTTTTTTAGAAAACTGAGGCGTTTTTCTACCACAGACTTCAATGGGATTGTTCTGGTTGTCTCAGATAAAAAAAAGTAGTTCTGCACACACAAACACACCTAAACCACCAAAAAAAACATTCACAGAAAAAACACGAATGCATGGGAAAAAAATGCATTGGCAGTTTTTTGTTTTTTTTTTTTGGGGGGGGGGGGGGGGTTGGGCCTGAATAAAGGCACACAAAAAGGATGTGTGAGGGCACCTTCATACCCAAACTAAGGTAAGGCTCAAGGCTATGTTTGCAAAACAACTGCTGCTGCTTTGCTGCTGTTTTTTTGGATGGCCGTCATTTTAGCACCAAAACACAACTGGTTTATGAAAATGAGGATCGTCATTTGCATAAAACAGCCACGTTTTGGCACCAAAATGATGGCCATTCAAAAAACAGACAAAAAAAGATGTTGTGTGAACATAGCCTTAGACTGCATTTCGACACTCCATCAGAGGTAAATGTCAGAAATTTGTAAAAAATGGTACGACAACATACTCTTTATAGGTCCATTCCATTAGTCATCTGCAGTTTACGGAATCTGAATACGGAATAAGAAGAAAGAACTGGAATGCCCAATCCTACTTTCCCAAAAAATATATGGTTGAGAAAAGTTAGGCAGCCCTCATACACATATAAGATCTTTAGTATATGTTCAATCAAATAAATGTCTTACTTAAAGGGGTACTCTGGGCTGTGGGGCTTTTTTTGCATATGGCCGGGGAGGAGGTGGATGAGGGCAATGAAGTCCCTTTACCTCATCGGTTCCAGCCCCGTGTCCCGCATCGCGCCACTCCGGACCGCGCTGCCCCGCTGCCTCCTGGTCACTAACGCAGGCGGCTTGAGACATGACGTTTCAAGTCTGCTCAGCCAGTCAGTGGCAGGGACGGAAAGCGTCAGTGACCAGGAAGCGGCCGGGTAGCGCGGACCGGAGCGGCGCAATGTGGAACACGGCGCTGGAACCGGGGAGGTAAGGGGGCGTCATAGCCCTCATGCAGCCATACGCAAAAAAAGCCCGGGGTACCCCTTTAAAGTGAGAAGAATCAATTGGTAAAGCAACTTCTGAATTGGAAACTTCTAAGTTATATCTGTATGATATACCTGTCATGAGAAAAAGCAGTCCAGCCACGTGTTGTGTAAGGCTCTCCTCCCAAAAGAAACTTACTGCTGCCACTATACATCCACACAAGAGGACCGCAGCGGCCATGCCCAAAAACCCAGCAGTAATTCTTCTTAAATCTGTTCAAGCACAGAGAGAAAAAGGAAGAAAGGAAGATTATCTTCAGTTCCTAGGCAGCCATGTAAGAGGTTGGCAAGAGTTCAGGCCTCCTAGGACATTTCATTTCAGAAAAATAAATTATGAAAACAACAACAAAGTGCTTTAATCCCTTCTGCACATTAGAACTTCAAAAACCTACAGAAAACAATGGATAACATTTGCATTACTGGCTGTTCCACTTTATTAAATCAGATTAACTTTCAAATTACTTAAAAATTTTCTCACTTCATTAAAATCAACATTAATCCGGTCGGTATTACAAAAAATTAAAAGGAATGAATTTTAGGAAATTGGAATACGAAGTGAACAATTCTGGGCTCTCTGTAGACAAGCATAATATTTAACGTGAATGAGAATTTAAAGTAAATGAGTTGAACATAACCTTTGTTTTGTAATGTGTTTACTGAAAATCAAGAGTTTGGTTTTAGGCCAGGGTAGGTTCACACAAATTTTTTTACATTTTAAAATCCCGTTTTTAATTTTTTAGCCGTGAACTCATTAGTATAACGGCCATGGAGCAAATGTATCATTAGGTATAATGGAAGAAGGTGGTCAACATCTTCATGGGGTACCTGTCAAGAAGCTGGGATGTCTGGAGCAGTTTGCAGGTAGCTGCATCTGCACAAATTCTATCCCAAAACCCTGATCAATAGATATACAACCGTTATAAATTCATAATTCCTCTTTAATAGCCCCTTCATGACCGAGGTCATTGATGCACAGATGTCCAGGTCAAATTGAAGCAATTTTCTTTGCCTTCTAAAAGCCATAGAGCTTTTATTCTTCCACCTACCTTGGGGTGTAATTACTTGTGCCATGATGTCTAGTTTTTATTGGTATCATACTGGTGTAAGAGAAAAATCGATCAGCAATCCTGGTGTTTTTTTTCCGCTTTTTATTTACGCTGTTCACAGTATTGTTATTTTAATAGATTGGACAATTCCACACATGCTACAAATGTAATATGTTTATTTTTAATGTTTTTTTTTATATTTTTATTTGTATAATGGGAAAGGGGGTAATACAAATGTTTATTGGGGCATTTCTATTAGGGTATTTTTTACACATTTTATATTGAATATATAAGTCCCTTTCGGGACTTATATATGCAATGCTCTGATTGCATACACTAATAAATGCTGTGCAATAGCATAGCATTCATCAGTATTATCGGCTATCTGTGCGTAGAGTCTGCCTGAGGGCAGACTATATGCACAGACCGAAGACCTACAGGACAGAGGTGAGGGGCTGACCCCCGCCTTTCAGTACAAGTCACAGTCATGTTGCAGGGGTCCTAATTATTCAGTGACAGGACCAAGGGGGTTAATGAAAGGCAGCTGCAGGACTACGGCTGCCTGTCATTATGCCTAGGTCTGTGGACAGTAATGTGTGCAGGGCGGATCGCATTGAAACGGCCCTGCACACATTGAAACCTCTTCACAGTCAGGAACGTTTAAATAGGTTCCTGCTGCATTTGGGTATGTGCAGCAGGGACGTATTTAACCATATGGCTGGCGAGAAGGGATTAATGTCAATAATATTTGATCCAAGACATCCCCTAAAATCAACATATACATATAATTTAAAAACAAGGTGGAGAGGTATAAATGATCATAAATACAAATTCCACAATTGGAGTAATTCATGATTGAAAGCAGTCCTATAATGTACAACAAATCACATATATAATTCACTTATAGGGGTCATGAACATAAAGTGCAAGTGCAAGAATGATTCATAAATTATAAAAAAAAAAAAAAAAAAAAACACTCTAATTCTGATATGTTCAAATTAACCACAATAGACTCCCTTAATAAAGTGCAAAGTGCCACATGGCAACCCTATCCAGTATATAATATGCTGTCTCTGCTGCTTAAGGAACCCATTCTGTCCACATTACAACAGGTCCCCTCTGGTATGGAAAATTCCCACCAAGATAACACATAAACAAGTACGTGGTTAAACATGAACCCAAAAGACTAAACAAGAACAAAACCTCTCCACCTCACTCTCCAACATGTTTCATTAAGCCCTCCTCCGGGAGTGACCTGGATAGGATCGCTAGGTAGCACTTTCTAGGACTGCCCCACCAGTGCACATAACAGTACAAATAGACCTTAAACCAACAAATTTTTAGGAATCAAGACAAATTATAGGCACCTCACAGATTTGCTTTAAAAAGTGTAACTGTCGTTTTAAACAAGTTTGCAGAAATCAATAGTGCAAATAATTTTCAGAAACTCTGTAATAGGTTTTATTAAGCAAAAGAGCTTCCTTCTGTATTCGCGAGTGTTTTCCAGCCTCCCCCTTACTTCTGTTCATTATCAAGCAAAGTCGTCTACATTATAGAGGTGCAAAGTGAAGACTGGTTTGCCGAGGCCCTTATAACCTATGAGGAGGACAAGGGGGATGAATGAAAAAGAAGAGAAGAGAACCAGCCCATGGAGTTTAGAGACTGTCTGGCTACAGAAAATGCTGGATTCACACATCAGACTGCTCAGGGCTGGTCTGAGAACTTGGTGAGGTAAGATAGCAGGATGTGCTGTGCTGGCTCCTTTACTGCAAACTGTATGGACTGGTTCTCTTCTCTCCCTGCTCACTTATCTGCCTCGGCCCCTCCCTTCTCCATAGGCTATAATGGACACAGCAAACCCATCTTCACTTTGCTTCTCTGCAACAGATAAGAAGTGTGTGTGTGGGGGGGGGGGGGGGCGGGAGGTTGGAAAACAACTTTGTGAATACAGAAAGAAAGCTCTTTTGCCTAATAAAACCTATCACATGATTTCTGCATAGGCCATTGGTTGTATCCATGTTTTCCCGACCTCCCTAGGGCCGCATACAACTTGTCAGCCACCAATCAAATGCCGAACAATCAGACTCAAGCATGCTCGAGTATTACTAGCCCTCCTTAACACTACATGTATTTAAAGTTGTTCTCTACTAGTAATGTATGCAACATCTCATTTTGTAAACGTGTTTTTCCCTTCTCCCTAACATCATTTTGATGTCTCTAATGCTTTGTACTTACGGAGAAGGTGCCACTCATCTTGCTGAATAGTCCTGGTCAGATTAAATGGAATATTCCGCAGGCGAATAGGTTGAGAGAAGTGATACTTGATGGCTGTGCATTTTTGAGCAATTCCTTCAAAGAAAAAAAAAAGCAATTTAGCATATTACTGAATGTGTAAAAACAGCGGATTTATCTAAAGGAGAAGCTCAGTCTTGATAGTGAGCCATTCAGACATCATTTACTCACAACAAGGACTTCAATTTAGAACAGTGGATTGACAGTGATTAATACTTCATAGATTTTAGCAAACCAAATGACAAGATTGAATGAAACAGTCTGAATTATTTATACATTTGGCTATATAGTAACCTGAAAAAGTTGAACAGCCCTAAACATGTCCTGAAAGCCTGAAATCTAAGTAAGTCTTAATTTTCATAAGTTTTATGTCTGAAATTCTGTGCAAATTATTTATATATCTTTATTGCTGCCAGAGCTACGTAGATTTAAAGGGAATCTGTAAGCTCTTGGACACTACCTGAGGTGCTGACAGTGTGCTGTAGCTGGCAGTCCCCCAGTGAGCATGGTGGCTTATTAGTAATTTTCCGTGCAGCGGATTATGTACAAACTTATGTCTCCTACTGTACTAAAGAGTCACACAGCAGTTGTTCGTGCCACACTCTGGCATGCATCCTCCTCCCTCTTCATGAATAATCAATGCTGCCCGGCCTCCTGCTCGCTCAGCTGTCAGATTGCAGATCAGTCCTGTGTTGGCAAATTATGTCTGAAAGAAACACTCAGGTATAATTGAATCTCTTCTCCCTAATGTGTTGGAGCTGTGGTCTAGGGGTAACTCCTCTGTCTAGAGACCTGCCAGCAGTTCATTCTCTGGTTCGAATTCCCTGATGGAAATTAAATAGATGTCTTTTTTTCCCCTCATTATTATATCATTTTTAAGGCTATGTTCACACACAGTATTTTTGCTCAGTATTTTGGTCAGTATTTTGCAACCAAAACCAGGAGTGGATTGAGAACACAGAAAATCTATGTTCTCACACTGTTGAAATTGAGCAGATGGCCGTCACTTAATGGCAAATATTGGACGTTGTTTTAAAATAACAGTAATTATTTGCTATTAAATGATGGCCATCCACTCAATTTCAACAATGTGTGAACATAGCCTTTCTGTGTTTTCAATCCACTCCTAGTTTTGGTTGCAAAATACTGACCAAAATACTGAGCAAAAATACTGTGTGTGAATAATGAGAGAGAAAAAAAGACATCTATTTAATTTTCATCAGGGGATTCGAACCAGAGAATGAACTGCTGGCAGGTCTCTAGACAGGTGAGTTACCCATAGACCAGAGCTCCAACACATTAGGGAGGAAATTCAATTATACCTGAGTGTTTTTGGTCTGCAATCTGACAGCTGAGCGAGCAGGAGGCCGGGCAGCATTGATTATTCTTGAAGAGGTGTGGCACGAAAAACTGCTCTGTGACTTTTTAGTACAGTAGGAGACATAAGATTGTACATAATCCGCTGCACAGAAAATTACCAAAAAGGCACCATGCTCACTGGGGGCTGCCAGCTGCAGCACACTGTCAGCACCTCAGGTAGGGCCCAGGAGCTGGCAGATTCCCTTTAACCCCTTCACGTCAGCAATCTGTATATATACGTTCCTATTGCACATGCCCCGTGCAGTAGGAATGTACATATACGTTCCTGACTGACAGGGGCTTTATGATGAGAGAGGGATCGCTGCAGGGACAGCGATTCCACTCTCATCTGTGTACAGCCCTGGGGGTAATGAGAGTCAGCTGCGATCCCGCAGCTGACCCCCATTAACCCCTTAGTGACCGCCGAAACGGCGGTCACTAACGGGCCGCTGCTGCCGCTATATTTCATCTCCCCCCACCGTGAATCCATGGTGGGGGGAGATGAAATAAGTAAAATCAGACCCCAGACCAGCCCCCCTAGTGCCCCAGTCACTATCCCCCCTCCCCGCGGCCATCACTGTGAACAGAGTAATGTCTGTTCACAGTGATCTAGTACTAAAAATGAATGAAAGCCTCATGCTCTCCGCCACCGGAGGTAGCGGAGAGCATGGGGCAGTCATCGGGCAGTCACCTCTGTGGGGTCCTGGTGCAAGCGATCAGCGGTATATACTATATACCGCTGATCGCTTGTGCCATGTGCTCCAGGCACTTTTTATCCCCTGTCACCATGAATGATTGGTGACAGGGGATAAAAAGTGATGTCCCACCACCCCCCAAGTCGCCCCCCACCCCCCCTGTCACCCCCGTCCCCCAGTCACCCCCCCTTCCCCATATACGTTACCTGATCCTGGAGCTCCGTCCTCCTCGGCGTCCTGGCTGGTTATGAAGTGCGCATGCGCTCCACAACCAGCCAGCTCTGAAAATTTAAAGTGACAGAGACCAATTTGGTCTCTATCACTAAACTATGATTACTGTGATAGAAAATATCACAGTAATCATAGTAATTTGGTTAAAATGAATGTATAAAGTACAAAAAGTGACAAACATACAAAAAAATAAAACACACACTTTTCATTATAGTAATAATTGCAGTTTACTCCCAAATTACCCCTAACCCCCCTAGATCAATCATGTCAGATTGCACGTAACCCCCCAGATTACCCGTAACCACCGCACGTTGCCCATAACCACCGCACGTTGCCCGTAACCACCGCACGTTGCCAGTGACCCCCTCCAGATTCTCCGTAATCACCCCAGATTGCCTGTAACCACCCCAAATTACATGTACCCACCCCAGATTACCTATAAGCACTTCAGTCTATCCGTAACAATTCTTGATTGTCTGTAACCCCCCCCAGGTTGCCCGTAACCACCGCAGGTTGCGCATAACCACCCCAGGTTGCCCGTAATCATGCCAGATTATATGTAACCCCCTAGATTGCACGCAACCACCGCAGGTTGCCTCTGACCACCGCACCTTGCCTCTGACCACCGCACGTCGCCTCTGACCACCGCACGTCGCCTCTGACCACCGCACCTTGCCTCTGACCACCGCACCTTGCCTCTGACCACCGCACCTTGCCTCTGACCACCGCACGTCGCCTCTGACCACCGCACGTCGCCTCTGACCACCGCACCTTGCCTCTGACACGGCACCTTGCCTCTGACCACTGCACCTTGCCTCTAACCACCCCAAATTGCCAGTGACCCCCTCCAGATTGCCCGTAACCACGCCAGATTACAGGTACCCACCTCAGATTACCTATTAGCACTTCAGTTTATCCGTAACCACAGCAGGTTGCCTGTAACCACCCCAGATTGTCTGTAACCACCCCAGATTGTCCGTAACCACCCCAGATTGTCCGTAACCACCCCACGTTGCCCGTAACCACAGCAGGTTGTCTGTAACCACCCTAGATTCTCTGTAACCACAGCAGGTTGTCCATATTCACCCCAGGTTCCCCGTAACCACCCCAGGTTGCCCGTAAGCACCCCAGATTGTCTGTAACCACCCCAGATTGTCTGTAATTACCCCAGGTTGCCTCTAACCATCCCAGGTTGCCTGTAACCACCCCAGGTTGCCATAACCACAGCAGGTTGCCCGTGACCACCCCATGTTGACCGTATCCACCCCAGATTACCCGTAACCACCTCAGACTGCCCGTAACACCTCTAGATTACCCGTAACCACCCCAGACTGTCCGTAACCAGCCCAGACTGTCCGTAACCACCCCCAGACTGTCCGTAACCACCCCAGACTGTCCGTAACCACCCCACGTTGCCTCTAACCACAGCAGGTTGCCTGTAACCACACCAGATTGTCTGTAACCACAGCAGGTTGTCCGTATCCACCCCACATTGCCCGTAACCACTCCAGGTTGCCTCTAACCATCCCAGGTTGCCTGTAACCACCCCAGGTTGCTGTAACCACAGCAGGTTGCCCGTGACCACCCCATGTTGACCGTATCCACCCCAGATTACCCGTAACCCGTAACCACCCCAGATTACCCGTAACCACCTCAGACTGCCCGTAACCACCTCTATATTACCCGGAACCACCCCAGACTGTCCGTAACCACCCCACATTACCTGTAATCTAATTTTTTTATTTTATTTTAGTAACTGCACTATTCTAATAACTATTACTAGCTGCGGTTTTGCTCCAGAAAATTGGCGCTCCTTCCCTTCTGAGCCCTGCTGTGTGCCCATACAGTGGTTTATGCCCACATACCGTTACCGTTGTACTCAGGAGAACCTGCGTTACAGATTTTGGGGTACATTTTTTCTCCTGTTCCTTGTGAAATTTAGAAATTTCAAACTAAACAAACATATTATTGGAAAAATTCAAGTTTTTTATTTTTACTGGCCAATTTTGAATACTTTCCTCTAATACCTGTGGGGCCAAAATGCTCATCCTACCCCAAGATGAATTCTTTGAGGGGTGTACTTTCCGAAATGGGGTGACTTTTGGGGGGGTTCTATTCTGTAGACATTACAGGGGCTCTGCAAACGCACCTGGTGCTCAGAAACTTCTTCAGAAAAATCTGCACGGAAAATGCTAATTGGCGCTCTTTCCCTTCTGAGCCCGGCTGTGTGCCCATACAGTGGTTTATACCGACATATGAGGTACCGTTCTACTCAGGAGAACCTGTGTTACAGATTTTGGGGTGAATTGTCTCTCTTGTTCCTCGTGAAATTGAGAAATTTCAAACTAAAGGAACATATTATTGGAAAAATTCAAGTTTTTCATTTTTACTGTCTACTTTTAAATACTTTCCTCTGATACCTGTGGGGTCAAAATGCTCACCACACACAAAGATGAATTCTTTGAGGGGTGCACTTTCCAAAATGGGGTGACTTATGGCGAGATTTTACTCCGCTGGTACTACAGGGGCACTGCAAACGCACCTGGTGCTCAGAAACTTCTTCAGCAAAATCTGCATTGAAAAAGCTAATTGGCGCTCCTTCCCTTCTGAGCCCGGCTGTGTGCCCATAAAGTGGTTTATACCGACATATGAGGTAACTTTTTACTCAGGAGAACCTGCATTACAAATTATGGGGTGCTTTTTTTTCTTGTTCCTCGTGAAATTGAGAAATTTCCAACTAAAGGAACATATTATTGGAAAAATTCGAGTTTTTCATTTTTACTGTCTACTTTTGAATACTTTCCTCTAATACCTGTGGGGTCAAAATTCTCACCACACCCCAAAATGAATTCTTTGAGGGGTGCACTTTCCAAAATGGGGTGACTTATGGTGAGATTTTACTCCGCTGGCACTACAGGGGCACTGCAAACGCACCTGGCGCTCAGAAACTTCTTTAGCAAAATCTGCATTGAAAAAGCTAATTGGCGCTCCTTTCCTTCTGAGCCCTGCTGTGTGCCCATGCAGTGGTTTATGCCCACAAATTAGGTACCGTTTTACTCAGGAGAACCTGCGTTACAAATTTTGGGGTACTTTTTTCTCTTGTTCCTCGTGAAATTGAGAAATTTCAAACTAAACGAACATATTATTGGAAAGAATTTGAGTTTTTCATTTTTACTGTCTAATTTTGAATACTTTCCTCTATCACCTGTGGGGTCAAAATGCTCATCCTACCCCAAGATGAATTCTTTGAGGGGTGTACTTTCCAAAATGGGGTGACTTATGGGGTTTTTTCTCTCTGCTGACACTACAGGGGCTCTGCAAATGCATCTGGCGCTCGAAAACTTCTTCAGCAAAATCTGCAGTGGAAAAGCTAATTGGCGCTCCCTTCTTTCTGAGCCCGGCTGTGTGCCCATACAGTGGTTTACGCCCACATATGGGGTACTGTAGTACTCAAGAGAACCTGCGTTACAAATTTTGGGGTGCTTTTTCTCTCATGTTCCTTTTGAAAATGAGAAACTTTAATCTAAACGTATATATTATTGGAAAATTTTAATTTTTCATTTTTTTACGGCCTAATGGTGAATACTTTCCTCCAGCCCCTGTAGGGTTAAAATGCTCATTATATCCCTAGATTAATTCTTTAAGGTGTCTAGTTTCCAAAATGGGGTCACTTATGGGGGTTTCCAGTATACAAACCTCCTAAATCAACTTAAAAAAAGAACTGGTCCCTAAAAAAATCAGTTTTGGAAACTTTCCCGAAAATGTGGTAATTTGCTGATAAATTTCTAAGCCCCGTAACACCCTAAAAAAGTAAAATATGTTTATGAAATGAAGCCAGAATAAAGAGGACATATCGGTAATGTGACTTAGTAACTAATTTATGTGACACGACTTTCTTTTTTTAGAAGCAGAGAATTTCAAAGTTCATAAAATGCTAATTTTTTTAATTTTTCATGATATTTTGATGTTTTTCACAAAAAACACACAAAGTAGTGACCAAATTTTGCCACTAATATAAAGTGCCATATGTGACGAAAAAACTATCTCAGAATCGCTAGCATACGTTAAAGCATCACTGAGCTATAAGAGCATAAAGTGAGACAGGTCAGATTTTGAAAAATGAGCCCGGTCTTTTAGGTGCAAATAGGCTTGGTCTTGAAGGGGTTAAAACCCCTGTAGAGGATAAAGGTGACTGCAGCTACCACTAGAGGGAGCATGGGGGCGAACTATATATTTTATTATTCACTGATTTTTGAAGCAGTTTTTAAAATATTTTATAGGACCAAGTTTTTTTTTTAGGTAGGAGGCAAAAACGACTACATTTAAGACATTCTAGGAAATTCTAACTTGTCCAAAAAATGCTGTTTGTGACACCAGCCTAAAAATAAACATAGATCCAAACCAGCTTGGCTTTACTGAGGGCAGATAATGTCAGACTAATCTCATCGATTTCTTTGATTTTGTCACAAAAGTACTGGATTAAGGTGGTGCTGTGGATATCTCCTATCTGGACTTCAGCAAAGCCTTTGTTACAGTTTCCCATAAAGAGCTGATAGAGAAGTTGGACTTAGTCCCTGGATAGCTCAGTGGTTTTGTGGCTGGCTGAAGGATAGATATATGAGGGTTGTTAGTAATGGTGTATATTCCGAGCAGAGACTGGTTACAAGTGGTGGCCACAAGGGTCTGTTCTGGGTCCTATTCTTTTTAATATATGTGTAAGTGACATAGGAGAAGGTTTGGTAGGTAAGGATAGAGACAAAGGAGAAGGTTTGGTAGGTAAGGTTTGTCTGTTTGCTGATGACACAAAAGTGTGCAATAGGGATGATATTCCTGGAGGTGTCAGTAATATGGAAAATGATTTAGTTTTATTAGATAAGTGGTCAAAACAATGGAAACTGCAGTCTCCAAATGTAAAATAATGCACTTTGGGGCGAGGAACCCTCTATCCGAGTATCATATCAGCAGTTCTGTGTTAGCAAAGACTTTAGAAGAGAAGGATTTAGAGGTAGGGATTTCTGACAGCCTTAAAATGAGTCACTAGTGCAACCAGGCGGTGGGGAAAGCAAATGGTATGCTGGGGTGTATAGCTAGAGGTATAACCAGTAGGAAGAAGGAGATTGTGATCCCGCTGTATAAAGCTCTGGTGAGACCACATCTGGAATACTGTTTCCAGTTCTGGAGATCTCACCTACAAAAAGATATCGATAAAATAGAACGGGTCCAAAGACGGGCTACAAAAAGGGTGGAGGGTCTCAAGCATACAACATATCAGGAAAGACTTTAGGATTTGAATCTGTATAGTCTGGAGGAAAGAAGGAAAAGTGAGGACATGATCAATATGTTAAAGGGTTAAATAAGGTTCAGGAGGGAAGTTTTTTTATTTAAAAAAAACTGAACAAAAAGAACACAATCTGAAATTAGTTGGGGGAAAGATCAGAAAAAAAATATGACTTTAAAGATCAGAGAAAATATGACTTTACTGAAAGAGTAGTAGATGCTTGGAACAAGCATATGTGGTTGGTCTACAATCTACAATGACAGAATTTAAATATGCCTGTGATACACATATGGTATATCTATCCTAAGATAATAAGAAAGGGACTAATATAAGGACAAACTAGATAGACCAAGTGGTCTTTTTCTTCTGACAGTTCTTCTAGAACTTTGTGTGTTCCTGGGCTGACCAGAGAGCTAGGTAATGGCTAGCCACTACAAGGACCTGTGCTATAGGCTTGCTAAGAGGAAGGCTCTGCACTACTGGTGCAAATGCAGCTGTATCAAGTTGTACTATGTGTGGTAAAGGAAGGCACAAACTCACAGAGGTTCCTCAGTGGTCATTTCAAGTGCAGGTGACCCAGTGGGCCCCATCTGGAGTCATAAATACAGGACTGGTATGAGAGGATGGGGACTTTTGGTTTTACAGTTTGAGACTGAACATTATTTCCCAAACAGGGGGACAGCTACCGAGAATGGCATGGCAAAATGAGCATGCACACGGCAATCTCTGGATATTTCAGAGAGAATAAAGAGACCGGTAGTGCGCATCCTTGTTTTGCCGCTGCTTTAAGCTTGGAGACTGGTGACAAGGGAACCAAGTAGTCGGACCCCTTAAAATCTCCTGTGGATAGAGGATTAAATTGTTAGGTGCTGAAGTATCCCTTTAAGTTTACAGCACACCCTAATAATTGTGGATGTGCTGCCATGTCTAGTTTTCCTCTCGGTTGAATACACCCATCATAATAGTGCTAACTTTAATGCACCCAAATTAGACGTTTTCTCACTAAAATCATTTGTCCTCGGTCCACAGCATGGGTGATAAATTATTGATTGTTAGGGAGTCCCAGCAATCTCATCAGTCCCTGAACTACTATCAGTTCTGCTTCATTGTTCCTCCGCACAAGCTTTGATAATTCTCCCCCATTTATTTTAATAATCTATGATCAAAATTTCTCAATTTTACCCCAAAGTCCTATAAACTAAAATCCAAATTCAGATAACATTATCTACACAAAGATAAAAGGTAATATTGTAGCCAATATTGGTGATGCTTGGAGATCATCACTGATTTGTTGGTCTTTCCAAATTCTAGATATAATCGGTTTCTAACTGCAACATATAAGCAAATCTATATGAGGGGAAAAAAGCAAAAAAATTAATAAATAAAACGTAAAACTTAATAACAAATAGTTCTAGTGTTGACAAAATACATTGTGATATTTTTACAAAATGCTGATCACATTTGCTATCTGCTCATTGACCACTAGAGGGCAATAAAACCATAGATTTCTTTGTGTGCATTTTCAGCATTTTCAGCAACTCAGGCTCAAATTTTTCTGCTTCATTGAGTAGAAAGAAATACATTCAATAACTGAGTAGAACAGTTCAGCAATGTATTCTTCCATATTTTAAAGAATGTAAAGCAGTGGGAATCAGGAAGCTCTTCCTCAAGCTGTAGAACTACATGACAAGTCTACTATCTCCTTCTCTTTCCCCTCCTACTGAAAAATAAGCAGATGTCATTGTTTTCTGGACACCAAGAAGATGTCACTGCAATGCATCACAGTAATGCAGCAATGCCGCAGTACACCATATGTATTTTATACATAAATCTAAATCCCAGTGAAGAATTTAAATACAGCTCAGAAGCCACTAACCTTGTTCTCCAACGGCAACATAGCATAGAGCCAGATTAGGAATGTTTCCACTTCATATTTCATAGAAATACCCTTCCACTTAAATCACTGGGATCACCATCTCATGGCATACTTAAAGGGAATGTATCACCTAGATTAGTTTTTACTGATTATATTCTGATTTTTTTTATCTACTTTTATTTTATGATTGTAATTTATGTATATATATTCATTAATATGGTAGCAGCCATTTTGCCTGAGTTGCTTTTAACAGCATCTTTTAACATGCTTTACTGCAAACCTTCTACTCAGATACAATAAACATCTTCAGACCCTATTCTTTGTATGGGACACATTTCTAAGAATGCTCTGTGGCCTCTGCAACCTGTTGAAAAGGTCACTCTGCAGGGACGGAGAGGCTGAGCTGTCATTATCTATTGTCTTTGCTATTAACTAGTGTCACCTTTTACTGTCATGCTGTGCAGGTCGCTTTCCAGCAGCCCCCTACTTATAACGCAGGCAGGACAGGAAGCTTAGTTTGAGGCATGGTGGCCAAAATGAAAACAGAAAGAAAACATATTTTCACCTTTAAATGATGGCTGACCAAAAACAAACATGTCAACATGGTCTAAGGCTATGTTCCTACACAGTATTTTTGATGAGTATTTTGCTCAGTATTTTGCCACCAAAACCAGGATGGAAAACACAGAAAGGCTATGTTCCCACGGTTGAAATTGAAATACGGTTGAAATTGAGTGGATGGCCGTCATTAATGTGATAAAAATGCGGGTTATTTTAAAACAATTGCCATTGTTTTGAAATAACGACCGTTAATTGCCATTAATTGACGGCCATCCACTCAATTGCAAGAGTGTGTGAACATAGCCTTTCTGTGTTTTTGATCCACTCCTGGTTTTGGTTGCCAAATACTGAGCAAAAATACTGTGTGGGAACATACCCTAATGTTTTCCCTATTCACAATTTCCAACTTTGTTTACTTCCTGCTGCTCATATGGTACCAACAAATACTGCATGGCTATACAGAGATAATTACCATTAGCTGCTTGGCTAACCTTTGTATATATATATATATATATATATATATATATACACACACACACACACATACAGTGGTTTGCAATAAATTAGAATATCAACATTTTTTTTCCAGTAATTCAATTTAAAAAGTGTCATTACATAAAGAGTGAACTTTTTAAAGCGTTTATTTCTGATAATGATTATGGATTACAGCCAAGAAAAACCCAAAAGTCAGTATTTCATAAAATTAGAATATTATATAAAACCAACTGAAAAAAAATGTTTTTAACACAGAAATGTTGACCAAATGAAAAGTCTGTACAGTAAATGCCCTCAATACTTGTTTGGGGCACGTTGTGCATGAATGACAGCATCAATGCGGCAATGTGGCATGGAGGCACCTGCAGAGGTGTTATTAAAGCCCAGGTTGCTTTGATAGCGGCCTTCAGCTCGTTTTGTCTTGGGTCTGGTGTCTTTCATCTTCCTCTTGACAATACCCCATAAATTCTCTATGGGGTTAAGGTCTGGATAGTTTGCTGGCCAATCAAGCCCAGTGATGCTGTGGTTAATAAACCAGGTATTGGTCCTTTTGGCAGTGTGGACAGGTGCCAAATCCTGCTGGAAGATGAAAATTCCATCTCCAAAAATCTTGTGAGCACAGGGAAGTATGAAGTGCTGTAAAATTTCCTGGTAGATGGCAGCGTTGACTTTGGTGTTGACATGGCTCCTCAAACCATCACTGATTATGGAAACTTCACACTAGACCTCAAGCAGCTTGCATTGTGTGCCTCTCCACTCTTCTTCCAGACTCTGGGACCTTTATTTCCAAATGAAATACAAAATTTACTTTCATCTGAAATCAGTACCTTGGACCACTGGTCAACAGTCCAGTTCTTCTTTTGCTTGGCCAAGATAAGACACTTCTGACGTTGTTTATTGGTCAGGAATGGCTTGACACATGGAATGCAACACTTGTAGCCCATGTCCTGCAGACGTCTGTATGTGGTGGCTTTGAAGCACTGACTCCAGCAGCAGTTCACTCTTTGTGAATCTCTCCCAAATTTTTGAATGACATTTTCATTACAATCCTGTTAAGACTGTGGCTCTCCTGGTTGCTTGTGCACCTTTTCTACCACACTTTTTTCCTTCCACTCAACTTTCCATTAATATGCTTTGATACAGCACTCTGAGAACAGCCAGCTTCTTTAGCAATGAACTTTTGTGGCTTACCCTCCTTGTGGAGTGTGTAAATGACTGCCTTTTGGACATCTGTCAAGTCAGCAGTCTTCCCCATGATTGTGTTGCATACTGAAGCAGACTAAGGGACCTTTTATAACACATTGGAAGCCACTGCAGGTGTTTTGTATTAATTATTCTCATTTTCTGAAATACTGACTTTTGGGTTTTTCTTGGCTGTAATCCATAATCATCAATATTAACAGAAATAAACGCTTGAAAAAGTTCACTCTGTATGTAACGCCTCTATAGATTATATGAGGCCACTTTTTGATTTGAAATACTGAAAAAAAACATTGTTGATATTCTAGCTTATTGCAAACCACTGTATATATATATATATATATATATATATATATATATATATATATTCACTATGTAAACTGCATAGAACTATAGAGCCACTATATATATATATATATATATATATATATATATAGTGGCTCTATAGTTCTATGTAGTTTACATAGTGAATATAAAGATTTATACAATAAATTGAAGACTACAGAATTTTTTTTTTACTAATTGGGATTCACCAATTTCGCCCATATTTACCAGCTGGCCTGAAACAGTAATTGTCCCAGCGGAACATGTGCACCAATTACAAAGAATAATAATACCAAAAAGTACATTCAGCATATTGGTGTGAACAGCTTTGGTTCACAGATTTAAAAAAACAAAAAGAGGGAAAAGAAGAAAAGTGGCGGAAAATAAATAAATAAATCATAGCTATTTCTTTTACTTGGACCATGCACATTATTCAGCACCAATAAGTATCAGCTATTTAGTTACTTAGTGAAGTTAAAGGAAAAGTCTGGCAAAAAATTTTATTACAGTATTGTGCTGCCATACAAATCACCAATATACACTTATCACGGGAAATACTTATAAAGTGCTTTTTTCCCTGCACTTACTACTGCATCAAGGCTTCATTCCCTGGATAACATGGTGATGTCACGACCCGACTCCTAGAGCTGTGCGGGCTGTGACTGCTGGAGAGAATGATGGTAGATGGATGCTCAGTGTCCCTCCAGTGCCCTGTGTCCCTCAGTGTCCCCCTGCCATCGTCCTGTCCAGCAGCCACAGCCCGCACAGGTCTGGGATTTGGGTCGTGACATCAACATTTTATCCAGGAAGTGAAGCCTTGATGCAGTAGTAAGTGCAGGGAAAAAAGCACTTTATAAGTATTTCCTGTAATAAGTGTATATTGGGGATTTGTATAACTTTTGGGGGGCAATACAATACTTTAATAAAATTTTTTGCCGGACTCCTCCTTTAATAGAAACTGAAGCAGCAAAAATTTTTTAAAAAACCTGAAGACAATTAAAGTGTCACTGTTGTTATAACTTATACAATCTAAACCAACAGTACGTTCTGTTAGTTCGTGCTTTATTCAGAGGCTCAGACAGTGTTGTAAGTATCAGACATTTTATTCAGTGGACATGTGAGCTGCTATTACACATGAGGCTTACCGAACCCCGACCAACAAGTTGCAATGATTGTGATGATAGAGTGGACCCAACAAACTGTAAGTAGTGAGACCCCTAGAGGCCATACACAGAGCATACATATGGCTACATCCTTTCTCTTTAAAATGAAAGAACAATGAAATATAACAAATTCAAAGCATATTTGCTATTTATTTTCATTATTTTTTTCAGTTATGGGAAACACGGGACTTCCTGTGTTTAGACTCTTTGGAAAAAAAAAAAAGACTAAACACAGGAAGTCCCGGTCATCTGAACTCACAGAGAAGGCAGCCATGTGATTGACGAACACACTGAGCCATGACACACTGTACTCTACGGGACTTCATGTGTTTAGTCTCTTTTTTTTTTTTCAACCAGCACAATACTAAAAATCTGCCATCAGGAGACTGGACTTGGATTTCTGGTAAGTACAGCTTTGTTCTAACACATGAGAACTAAAAAAATAAATAAATAAAATGAGTAAATTACAAACTTGCTTTATTTCACATCTACTGTTGATTTACATTTTAATAAACTGAGATGTGATTTTAAAAGATTTTGAGATTTTGATAATGACAGACACTTTAAGTATGTCAGATCAATTACCAACAGTAATGTTTTACGATAATCCAGTTTTATGATTATCCACCACATATAGTGCTTTCCCGAACTGCTTCACAAATCCGCCTTGATCTTTCACGTGAGACTACAGAAATAACAACCATTATCCAGTTATGATGTGGTTAAAAAAAAACAGCAGTCTGTATTTCTCCATCTTCGTGAAAACTACTGTGTTCAAGCATTAAAATCTTAAGCTCTCCATAGGCCGATGAATTTCCTGTGCTTCATACGCACTTCATCTTGGCTGCAATGCATATGAAACCAACATTCCTTAAAACATTGAACATTTGTGAAAACATGGGAAACAGTGTTTTAGGCAAGAAGGTTTTTACAGCCATGACTAAGAAGAGCATGAAGTACCAGAAATGTGTCAAGAGATATGAAAAAGGTTGGAATGTTAATACATGGAGAAATAAAGGATTTGATTTTTTTCCGCCACATTGTTGGTGGATATTTTTTGGTACATCCACAGGATGCTTTCTCTATAGAAATGATCAGGAGGCTCACACAGTTACAATCATCTACTCATCAATTGCCCACCTGGATGTGTTGCCCACTTGCTGCCTCACCAGACAGGAAATCGCTCATGGGACCCCCATTCTGGAAGTAAAAGGCAACATGCCCTAAATTGTCTCTTTTTATATTAACCTACGCAATGATTTGTTATTTGTATCTGTAGGAGGTGTACATGTATACACAGGAATGTACAAGCCATATGTCATATCTAAATTTATAACTACAAATGTAAGGTTTTTTCACACTGCATTTTAGTAGTGTTTAGTGGATTTATATGTCAGGGATTTTCCAGACATCTATTGTTGATGTATGCCTATGATGTGCGCCTCTAAGTAGCATCCTCCATACATAGTAACACAAATGGAAAAAACATCTGTTATAATGAAATACGAGTGCACGCCTCACTGAGCCTGGTTCAAGGTCCAAAGAAATTCACAGAAATAGAATCCAAGGCCGCGCTTCCACATTGTAATTGTTTCTTTATTGACGCTCTCTGACCCTTCAGTACAAACACCTTTTATCAAGCAGCGACCACAGTGTAATTATTAGTACGGTAATTGTTGTTAGTGAGGGTATGTGCACACTGAGGAAAAGGCGAGGAATTCAGCTTGAAATTCAGCTCGTAATTCAGCTTGAAATTTCTCCCGTAAAATATGTACAGAGCAAAGTCCCATTGTGTTCAATGGGTTTTCTGCTCTGTTGTTCACACTGCAGAATTTCCAAGCAGAATTTTCTGCTGTAGATCTGCTAGAGGAATCCTATAGAAGTCAATGGGGGGGCTAAAATTCTGCTTGAATTCTGCCTGAAAACTTTCAGCTACAATTCCTCGAGAATTGCTCAGTGTGCACATACCCTTACACTGGGATCACAGCCTGAAGAAGGAGGTTTGTACTGAAACACTGCCTTGGACACACAATGGGGAAGATTTATCAAACTGGTGTAAAGTAGAATTGCCCCTAGCAACCAATCAGATTCCACTTTTCATTTCTTACCGATTCTTAGAAAAATGAAAGGTGGAATCTGATTGGTTGCTAGGGGCCACTGAGCCAATTCTACTTTACATTAATTTGATAAATCTCTAAAAAAAAATTTAACTAGATACCTTACGGAATAGCTAAGATATTTGTGTCATTTTATAAACCAAATGAATCAAATCAATGATGAGAGCCACCTAAACTTTTTGATTCCATTGAGAGTAATAGGGGTCTATGGATACATTTGCCATATACATCAGGAGATGGCATGGTGTTAGAGATGAGCGCAACTTGAGCACGCTTAAGTCCCATTGTTCGCCATTTCAATACCAGTAGCTGAAGAAGTTGGATGTAACCCCAGGGAGTCCTGGAAAACCTGGATACAGTTCATCAGCAAGAGATTTCACATTACAACTCTTAGCCGACATAGATATCAGGTCCTAAATTTACATATGATGAATTAAGTGGTGCTCAACTTGGTTATAGGACAGTCCATGTGTGACTAAGTAAAGAAAGAAAACGTCAAGTGGCACTCACCTTAAAACTTGATCTTTATTCCATATCTAAAAGACATACAGTCTCTGCCCTGAGATTAGGGCTGTGAGGAGAGGTGTTTCTATTACCCTGTTTGTATGTCTTGTGGATATTGAAGAAAGATCAAGTTTTATGGTGAGTGCCGCTGGACATTATCTTTCTTTACTTACAACCTGGATACGCCTTATGGCCTATGGCTGTATCCATGTTTTCCAGGACTCTCTAGGGCTGCATCCAACTTCTTCTGCAACTGGTATTCACAGAATAATCGGACTGGAGCATGCTCGGGTTGCACTCACCTCTACATGGTGTTAATGCAGCCGTAGCTCAATTACCCTTGTCTTGTAATAAAGAAAGTAAACCTAGACTCCTTTGCAAATCTTTGTTGGCCGCAGTCAGGAACTTATTTTACAGCCAATTAATATCTGTAATAAAAGTTGACAACCCTGGTACTGATTATGGACTTACTATAAAGATGTTCAATACAAAAAGCAGCCATCTAGCTCTTCTAGTAAAATTACTGGATTCATTAGGTTTTGCGCTGGCTTTAAAGTAGCAAATCAGATCACATAAAAATGAGGCTCCTCACAAGATGGTTGTTCAGCATTATAAACCTGGTCCTTGGTGCTGAAAGGAATATAGTTCAAATGAGACTCAGCATGTAGAGCATGTACATCCACTAAATAGGATCAATTGCCAATGTTATTTAAGCAGCTTCCAGGCTGTGTTTCCACAATTGCATTTGGAATGTGTTCTGAGCACTGCCAAAACCATACCCGATTACCTTACAAAGTGCCACTTGGGGTTGACAATAATCCTGGCAATATTGTATGGATATTTTTTTTTAATTTGAAAATGGGATTTGGGGCGGTTTTAATCTTTTTCTTTTAAAGTTCCCCGATGGGACATATAAACAATCATTGCCAATTACACTGATCAGTGCAATAGCCATACAAGCAGATTTACCATGGCAGGAACAGAGATCTTCAGAAGGCCTCTGGCTGTCATGGTGGCCTATTGGCATCCCGCCATTGTGTTGTAGGGGTGCTGATCAGATTCTTGACAGCTGCATTATCCATCAATTTACTATCTGTTGCAATTGTTATTGATTGAATCATGTAGAGTTAAACTGCTGGAATCAGACTAAATTCTGCCCCAAGTAGTTGCAGGCAGATGTCAACAGTATGTTTCAGGAAAATCCCTTGTGTATTGTAATTATCAAGAGTTGGAATTGAGAGAAAACTTGTGATTACGTCATCATGGTATGAACAGAGTTTTGGGGAAAAGAAATTGAGAACTGGGCAAATGGTACAATTCTCAGTGATTCAGGATATTTACAGCATTGAAAGTAAAGGTCTATTTAAATATATATATATATATATATATATGGAGCAGAACAAAGTGAAGGTTCTGGAGTGGCCATCTCAGTCCCCTGACCTCAATATCATTGAGCTGTTCTGTGGAGAAGTGCGCAGTTCATGCAACACAGCCCAGGAATTTACAGGAACTGGAGGATTTTGGCGAAGAAGAATGGTCAGCTTTACCATCTGAGAAAATAAAGAACCTCATCCACAACTACCACAAAAGACTTCAAGCCGTTATTGATGTTAGAGGGGGCAATACTGGGGTATGTGAATTTTTGATCAGGGTCATTTGAATGTATTTGGCTGTCATTATGATTTGAAAAGAGAAAACACAGTAGTTTGACAATAAATGGCTTCACCCAACCACAAACCATGAGGGAAAAAAAAAAATTTTGTGTTATCATTCATATTCTCTGAAAAAAAGGACAAGAAAGCAAAAATTCTGGCGGGGTATGTAAACTTTTGAGCATATATACAGATGTAGGGATTTACATTGAATGAGCTCACTCAAGCGAGGGCATTTGGTAATAGTAGAGCATTATGGCAAAAAGACTTTGGTGGAATTTCTGGTAAATGTTGATTTTGCATTCTGGGAAATCCTAAAAAGACATTACTTACAAATATTGGGTGATCTAGTTTAATATGCTTGATAGGCTATACTGTTCTCCAGCTTTATGTAGAATGTCAGGGCCAAAGAAGTACTTTATCATGAAATTGACGTCTTTTGTAGCGTGCCTGCTGTTCGTATACCTCCTCTGCTATGTGTATAAGAGTCTGCAATAAAGATAAGAAGATTTTAGCTAAATGGTAAGTACAGTGATCTACTTTCTACTATGAATTACTTTTATGTAAAATTGTCTGGAAACACTTGGGGGTGAGTGGGTGGCATGATTAACATGTATAAGTATCTAAATGACCACCACAAAAAATAAAGTAAAATATGTGAATAGTATAAGGTGCTTAGTTGTGTGCGCATGTGTGTGCAGTGTATAATTCAGAGCTGTGAGAGGGCTTGCGCAGCGCGTCATCAGCTGCTCAGCCACGATTGGCTGAGCATAACTGTGGTCAACCAATCGCGGCTGAAAAGCTGATGACGCGGCAGAGGGGGGCCGGCATGAGGGACGGCTGGAGCGGTCCAGCCGGCCTCCCGAAGATGACGAAGATAACTTTGAAATGTGTGTTATTTTGTGAATTAAAGTTTAGCGCCGCACTACCCTTTAAATTCAATGGACTTTTCAATTAAGACACACCCAAAGGCCAATTAGTAACCCAAACTAGAATAATGTACCAACAGCCGTCATTGCACTAAGGGGAGGCCAGGCTTCTAAATGACGTCTGTTATTTTAGACTCAAAAAACAAACGTCATTTTAAACAGAGCTGAAAAAACGTTGTGTGAACATAGCCTAAGTCTATTAAAATATGCATTAAATCAGTAATATTGGATTAATAAGACACACAGTTAATTTACACCATAACCAATTTTGATGAAAAATGTGCATTTCAGTTTAAGCAAGAGTGCAATATTTAACAGAAATAGGACTGCTGAATAATATAGCCGAACACCACAAGGCTGGATGAATAATGACAACATGATTAACTGTTACTACCAAATTAAAAATTGATCTTCTATAGGCAGAAACATAAAATTCTAATTTTACTTTGCTTCGCTAAGGTGCAAAAACAATTCAAAATCTATATTTTATGATATGCTGTGTTTCCAAAGGGGATAGATGTAATATGTCTAGACTTTGCTTTCATCTGCAATTAGGGCTGGAGTGCAGTTACCTAAAAAAGTATAACTTGTTCTGTACAGGCCGTAATAATCTCAAAGCTATCACAGCAATGTGCACCTAACACAAGAAACGCTTCTAAGTATACAGAATTTCATAAATGAATGATGAAATCTATACATTATCATAGGAATTCCTGCACCATGATATATCTTAGAGTGAATGTACCATCACCAATACAGAATTTTTATTTCTGCTCAGAGCAGGCGCAGGGATCCCGGTGGTGCAGTCCTTTTTTCAAAACGCTGGATTATTTTCTGCTTGTGCACCGGCCTGGCTCAGGGCACTGGGGGCAGACCCGGAGCCCTCCAGTTTGCAAATATCCTCTCTTCTCAGTGATATACATAAAAACCTCCAACACCACGAATCACGGATCAAGGGGCGCAGGTCCAGAAAGAAAAGATGAAGGTAACGTCTCATTAAATTTATTATATACGTTACCTTCATCTTTTCTTTCTGGACCTGCGCCCCTTGATCCGTGATTCGTGGTGTTGGAGGTTTTTATGTATATCATTTCCTTGGGATAGCGGGAGTGGCTGCGGTCTTTTATACATGCCTTGATGAGTGTTGTGCCTCTATCTATAGCACAACCCCACCAGGTGAGGGTCTCCGTACACGCTGTTTCCTCCCTGTCTTTATACCTTTGATGAGCGCTGTCCCCTTGTATTTTACTCTTCTCAGTGAGGCATCTCCATTAAAATCAAACAGGGGCACATCAAAGAGGGGAGGGCATATAATCACACCTGCTCCCAGTGCCCCCAGCCGTGCCAGTGCACAAGCAGAAAACAGTGCCGAGTGCAGGAACCAGGCAGCATTTTGAAAAAAGGACCGGGTCAACAGGATCCCCGCGTTGGCGCCGAACAGGTACTCCAAAAAAACCTTTTTCAGTAGTGGTAAAGGTAGATTCGGTTTAAACACTGTTCAACATATGAATGAACACTGTGATAAAATGCATACTTCTGCATAGGGTTTATGTATCTTTTCTCAATTAAACCATAAACTGAATAGCCAAGTGCTCCATAGAGGGTGAATGGTGCGCACGCTGACCCACGCTGTACCAAGAGAGTTAGGTTCCGGTTCAGAGGACTGCATATAGTCCTAGAGGTCGTCTGCACTAAAAGACTTAAGGATTTAAATCTGTATACAGTGCAGGCAAAAAAAAATTCAGGTTCAATGAAAAGTTTAATGAAACCACAAAATCTTGATATTCAAGTGTTTTGTTGTGAATATTTGGTTACAATTAGTATGTCGTCATGTCACCCTTAGGACTCACTCGCGCGTTCATAGTGTGATCCATGGTTTCAAACCTACTATTGCGGACTGCACTACAGACCCATACATTTCAATGGTCCCATTCACAAGTCTGTACGTGTTACAGGGCTGTAATCCATGAAGGCAAAAAAAAAACACTAGTAGGGATCCGCAATTGCTGCACAGATTACTATCGATCTATGTAGAGGTCCGTGCATTGTAGACAACTATAGACGCACATCCAGGGTGTGGTCTGCTGTTGGGATTCCGTGATCGTGTGAATGAGGCCTTGTGGACGGGTCAATGAGGATTTACATGTCATGGTTGCTATGGGCAGCCAGTTTTACTAATAGAAAGTTTAAACAAAGATAGATTACATAGTTTTTGATTGTCTCCCCCAAGGTGTGCATTTTTTGAAAGTGAAATTCTGGTTCAGCATTTACATCTAAAGATTTTTTTTTGCACTGTTTTCTGGAGAAAAGAAGGAAAAGGGGGGCATGATAGAAACCTATAAATATTTTAAAACATTTAAATAAGGTTCAGGAGGAAAGTGTTTTTATTAAGAACCTGAACATAAGACCAAGGGGACACAAAAACGCAACATGGGAAAATATGAAAAGATAAATTTGGTCAGCTCTCCTAGAACACCATGCACATTAGGCAGGAGCACATTGCTATGGCTGAAATTGCAAACACAGAAAAACAGCTCACCGCGACGGCAAGATACAGACCCACTACAGACATAAAAATAGTTAAAAGCAGCCCTCCCAACTGCTGAAAAAAAATCCCACAAAAATAATGAATGGTGTACTAGGAGAGCTGACCAAATTTGTCTTTTTTCTGTGTTCCATATGTGGCTGCCTCTACTTGGTCGTGCAATCCACCCATCCCACCCAGGTGGTGTAATTACTTTTGCCAATATAAGATGGATCTTGCATGCCCAGAGCATAGGCGTATTTCATGCCATAGAGAGGCCACAATACAGTGTAGGGTCCGCCCCGAGCATGAGGCCACCTCCAGGGCCGGCCTTAAGGGAATTGGCGCCCTGTGCAAAACTTTTTTCGGCGCCCCCCCCCCCCCATGGGGTCTGCTGAGATCCCCTTAAGGTGTAATAAAGCTCCTACTCCTCCAGACAATATCCAGCACCCATCGCCCGACCCTCCCAAATATTACCGCCACACCACAACCACTACCATCACTATCATATTGTTACTGACCAAATCAGTATACTAAATCCAATAAAACACAGTACCAGATTACAAGTAACAAATATTACCACCGCATACTGACTAATACCACTGCATACTTACTAATACCACCATATACTGACTAATACCACTGCATACTGACTAATACCACCGCATACTGACTCATACTACTGCATACTGACTAATACCACCACATACTAACTAACATCACCACATACTGACTAACACCGCAGCCGCTACTGACTAACATCACCACTGATACTGAATAACACCACCACATACTGACTAATACCACTGCTGCTACTGAATAACACCACCACATAATGACTAACACCACCACTGATACTGAACAACACCACCACATACTGACTAAAACCTCCGCCACTACTGAATAAAATCCTCTGTACACAGATCACTATAGAGGTAGAGCCAGCCCTACACAGGTTCTATACACCATATATATTACAGTGAAGTTATATCCAGTGACTCACAGGAGACGTCTTCTCTGATCGGAGTTCTTCCCTTTTCATCTTCTTCTCCATCTGTCCTGGGCCATCATGAGAACTTCTTCGAGCCATGAATCCACAGAATCTGCCAGACAGACATATTAGACTCCTCACTCTTGCATCATCCTCATCTCTATACTAACTGCACATCTGTATTGGTCCCTTTACACCCTAATTTAGTGGGTAGGCTGACTCTATGTGACCCCCTTATAGTATATGAACCCCCCCTGTGTAGCCTCCTTACAGATGGCCTCTTGATAAGACTTCCCTATATATGGCCCTATGTGGATGTCCTTAAGAACCACCCTCTGTGTAGTCCCCCTATGATATATGGCCCCCCCTCTCTGTAGCCCTCCCTTATAAATGGCCCCCTCTTTGTAGTCTCCCTTACAGATGCCCCCCCATGTTGTCCCCTCTGCCCCTCTTACAGATGGCCCCCCTGTGTTGTCCCCTCTGCCCCTCTTACAGATTCCCCCATGTTGTCCCCTCTGCCCCTCTTACAGATGGCCCCTCTGTGTTGTACCCCTTATAAATGGCCCCCGTGTTGTCCATCCCCTTATAGATGGCCCCAGTATTGTCACCCTTATAGATGCCCCCCCCCTGTGTTGTCCATCCCCCTTACAGATGGCCCCTTTATGTTGTATCTTCTTATAGATTGCCCCCATATAGATCGTCCCCCTTGTTGTCCCCCTTATAGATAGCCCCCTTATGTTGTCCCCCCTTATAACTTGCCCCCTTATGTTGTCCCCCTCTTATAGATTGCCCCCTTATGTTGTCTCCCCTTATAGATTGACCCCTTGTTGTCTCCCCCCTTACAGATTGACCCCCTTATGTTGTCTCCCCCCTTATAGATACCTCCCCTATTGATTGACCCCTTATGTTGTCTCCCCCCTTATAGATGCCCCCCTATAGATTGCCCCCTTGTTGACTCCCCCCTATATATTGCCCCCTTGTTGTCTACCCCCTTATAAATTCCCCCCTATATATTGCCCCCTTGTTGTCTCCCTCCTTATAGATGCCTCCCTATAGATTGCTCCCTTGTTGTCTCCCTCCTTATAGATGCCTCCCTATAGATTGCCCCCTTGTTGTCTCCCTCCTTATAGATGCCTCCCTATAGATTGCCCCCTTGTTGTCTGCCCCTATAGATTGCCCCCTTGTTGTCTCCCCCTATAGATTGCCCCCCTATAGATTGCCCCCTTGTTGTTTTCCCCTTTATAGATGCCCCCCTATTGATTGTCCCCTTATGTTGTCTCCCCCCTTTTAGCACTTTGCGCAGATTAAAAAAAAAACACACACACAACTCACCTATTCCTCGTTCCCCCGCCGCGGCTCTCGTCTCTACATCGTCGCCCCGGCCGATGCGCGCTCTCTGGGCTAGTCACCGACACCGCACATACCAGTGACTTCAGCGCGCGCTGGGGCCAGTACTTCCTCCCTGTGCCAGAAGTACAAGGCCGAAGGCTGACGCAGAGGTCACTGATGCGTGCTCTGCTGGGGAATTCCCAGGGAGCGCGCATCAGCCGGGGTCGTACTGTCATACGGGGGCGCAAGCGGTCACAAGATTGATAGGACACAGTACGTGGCGCCCGTGGGGAGGGGAGGCTGGGGGAAGCCACCACAGGAGGGGGGGCGCCGGGCGGCCAGCTAGGGGAGCGCTCGGGCAGAAAGACAGCCTCACAGCTGTCTCTCTGCCTCAGCGCCCCCCCGGCTAGACGGGAGTGATGCGCCTTGTGCAACCGCACAGGTCGCACACCCCAAAGGCCGGCCCTGGCCACCTTATCGCGGTGGGGTGGTTTACACTGTTTGCAAGTGGTAACCAAGAGCCTCATTATTTTTGTGGTATTTTTTTTTAGCAGTTTAGGGGGGCTGCTTTTAACTATTTTCATGTCTGTAGTGGGTCTGTATCTTGCCATTTTTCTGTTGCATTTTTCTGTTTTTTTTGTAAGAGAAAATATTACTTTACTGAAAGAGTAGTAGAAACCAGCAGATGTGGTTGGTAAATCTACAGTAACTGAATCTAAACCTGTCTGTGATACACATATATCTATAAGATAATAATAAAGGAATAATATAAGGGTGGACTAGATGAACAAGGTGGTCTTTTTCTGCTGACATTCTTTTTTGTTTCTATGACTACAAAGATAAAACACAGGGCGATTAGTTACCATGGCAGCCAGAGGACTTCTGAAGGCCTCAGAGACTGTAATCTAAACTCTACTATTACAGCCTGCCACACGCAGATTTTACTAGTGGATTACAGATTTGACATACCGCTAGAAGGATACCGCTGCCAGTTTCCTGACAATCCGGTCTCCACAGTGGTCATCTATTTTGTAGTTCCTAAGAACTGCCAGGCAGACAGATAGTGTCCGCTCAGTACCCAAAAAAGAGAACGATTAAAGGAGTTGTCCAGCATTAGAAAACATGGCCACTTTCTTCCACAGACAGCATGACATTTGTCTCCAGTTTAGGTGTGGTTTGCAGTTAAGCGCCATTCACTTCAATAGAACTGCATTGCAAAACGGCAGGCAAATCAGAGAAAAGAGTTCAATGAATAGCGGTTGCAGAAAACCCTGTCAGTGCACACAGTGGAGCCAGTGGCTCCAGTCCGCATGCTCCATTGTGTGCAGTGGAGAGCATCCGTGCACGCCCACATCAGAACTCAGCGACGCTAAAGATCATCTGGCCGGAAGTAACTTCTACCCCTCCAGAGATGAGGAAGCAGAATAAGATGGAGCCAAAAGAGACACAGCACATGGCAAACTGCTACAGAGACAGACAAGACAGAAAGGAAAGAATGTCCTCTCACCTCTGCTAAGCAGAAGATCTTCCTCAGACCCAGAGCTGCACCAGAGCCATAAGGTAAACAGGTCAGGAGCAGGGGAGGGAGATAAAACTAATAGCAGCCATGACAGTGATGAAGGAAATGGCAGCCCCTTACTACCACAGAGATCCAGACCAGAGAACACAGCCAGTCCATCTCCACAACAGAGCCCAGCAAAGCAGAGGCTGCGGCTTTCAACCTTAGCAGAACTAAGGGGAGAAGCAGGAACAGAAGGGGACTCAGGTCTTACAGGAGAAAATGCACTGATGAATCTCCCTGTCACAAATAACCCACCTACTGAGGCGTCCATGAGAGACATGTTAGTGGTGATGCAGCAATCCTTCCAAAACCCCATCACCTCACTGATCACTCCTCTAACAGCAAATGTAGAGAAACCTGGAGCCAGGGTGAACAGTGTGGAAACTAAAATGGGGGAAATGGTGTCCTCCCATAATAATCTAATTGACAGCCACAATGAATTAGAGGACACTGTACAAGCACTGAAAACCAAAATGGCTGACCTAGAAGATCGCAGCAGGAGGAACAACCTCAAGTTTAGAGGTGTACCAGAATCAGTACCAGTACAGGAACTTTTCCAATATGTTAAATCTCTTATTCATGTAGCCCTGCCTGATCTCCCAAAGCATGATCTGGAAATAGACCGAGCTCATCGCTTACCTAAACCTAAACACCTGGACCCTGCTATACCTTGTGATGTCATAGCGAGGATCCATTTCTTCAGAGTGAAAGAATTGCTATTAGATTTCTCCAGAAAGAATAGCTCCCTCCCAGCTCCATTCCAGAAAATAAAGATCTTTGCTGATTTATCAGCCTCTACTCTTCAGATGCGCAAATCTCTTCAGCCTGTCACCATTTCCTTACGTGACCAAAAAATCCCTTATAGATGGGAATTTCCAGCCCGTTTGCTGATCCACAGAAACGACCAGCTCCATGTGATCAAGTCTTTGGAAGAAGGAACATCCCTCCTAAAAAGCTGGAATATCAAAATGGCGGATATCTCCCTACCTCGCAGACCTCCACACAAACAAGTACCTGAAGAATGGTCTATTGTAAAGTGACTTGGGTGGTAATACTGTACCGCAAGGTGCTAATAGGAGTAACTCACTATGAAAGGCCACAGTGGAACTCTAACCCCCACCTGGTTGCACAGCCCTTTGGCTGTCTACTTTCTTTTGTTTTCTTACTATCTTATTGTTTATGTACCGCTTTATTGTTTTCGTAAGCGTGCTTTGGATTTTTTTATTGTTTCTTTTCTGTTTAGGTATATTTCAAATGCTTGGCATGGTAGAAAACTTCTTGGCGCAGCCGTTCTTGCTGGGAGACGGTCTGGGTCCAGGGCCGTTTTAATACATTGGTGAGCCCAGTGCACAGCCCTCAAGAGTGCCCCCCCCTTCCCTTTCGGCACATTGTATAATGTACTGAATTTGCCCCCACACTGTATCAAGAGCCCCAATACATACAGTAGTTACCTTATAACACTATTTCCACCATACAGTGATTACATATTACATAAAAGCTGCACTAAACAAAACAGAAAGATATCACCAATGATACCATTACATAATACCGCCACACCATGACCCCTATCAGTACAAGCCTATAACAGAGTGAAGTTGCATCCAGTGACTCACCGGGGGCGTCTTCTCCGATCAGAGTCTGTCACCTTTTCTTTTTCTCTCCATCCAGCCTGGGCCACCTTGAAGTCTTCTCCTGGCTGTGAATCTTCTCTCCAGAATCTGCCAGACAAATATTTTAGGCTCCAACACATCCAGTAGTTAGGTCCCTTATACCCCTATACAGTAGTAACACCCCTCTGTACCCCTACATAGTTACACCCCTCTGTGCCTCCATAGTTTTAAGGTGTCCCTGTAGTATATAGACCCTCATGTGCGCCTCTAGTTATATACAGTCCTGCTGTGCGCTCCCCCATTAGTATATAGCCCCCCTGTGCACTCTCCCCAGTAGTATATAGCCCCCCCTGTGCTCTCCCACAATAGTATATAGCCCCCCAGTGCTCTCCCACAATAGTATATAGCCCCCCTGTGCTCTCCCACAATAGTATATAGCCCCCCTGTGCTCTCCAATAGTATATAGACCCCTATGCTCTCCCACAATAGTATATAGCCCCCCTGTGCTCTCCCCCAATAGTATATAGCCCCCCTGTGCTCCCCCCCAATAGTATATAGCCCCCTGTGCTCTCCCCAATAGTATATAGCCCCCCTGTGCTCTCCATAATATATAGCCCCCCTGTGCTCTCCCCCATAGTATATAGCTCCCCCATAGTATATAGCTCCCCTGTGCTCCCCGATAGTATATAGCTCCCCTGTGCTCCCCCATAGTATATAGCTCCCCTGTGCTCCCCCATAGTATATAGCTCCCCTGTGCTCCCCCATAGTATATAGCTCCCCTGTGCTCCCCCGTAGTATATAGCTCCCCTGTGCTCCCCAGTAGTATATAGCCCCCTGTGCTCCCCCATAGTATATAGCTCTCCTGTGCTCCCCAATAGTATATAGCTCCCCTGTGCTTCCCATAGTATATAGACCCCTGTGCTCCCCAGTAGTATATAGCTCCCCTGTGCTCCCCCATAGTATATAGCTCCCCTGTGCTCCCCAGTAGTATATAGCCCCCTGTGCTCCCCCATAGTATATAGCCCCCTGTGCTCCCCCATAGTGTATATAGCCCCCTGTGCTCCCCCATAGTATATAGCCCCCTGTGCCCCCCCATAGTATATAGCCCCCTGTGCTCCACAATAGTATATAGCTCCCCCTCCCATACAACATTAAAAAAAAAAACACTTACTCACCTAGGTCCACGCGTTCCTCTTCTCTTCTCTCTTGTGGCCGCACTTCCTGCGGTCACAAGAGGCTGCACTCCCCTTACCCTCGCGTCGGGCGCTCCAGTGACGTCGGGCGCTAGAGGGAGAGTGCGGCCTCTTGTGACCGCAGGAAGTGCGGCCACAAGAGTGACTGACAGGGAGGGAGCCAATGGCTCTCTCTCTCTGTCAGTGTCGCTGCTGCTGCAGCGCTGAAGCGCCGCAGCAGCAGCGGGCGGGGGCAGCGGCGGACGGGGGGGCCCTGCAGGGGGCGCCATGGAGGGGTAAGTAGATTACCCATCCATGGCGCTCCCCCCGGACAGGCTGGTGGCCGGAGCCCTGTGCGACCGCATTGGTCGCACATAGCAACGGCCGGCCTGCTCGGGGGGGGGGCCCTTTAACCAGTGGGCCCGGTGCACGTGCACCATGTGCCCTCTGGTTAAAGCGGCCCTGTCTGGGTCCACTCCAATTAACATGTTTCTGCTTATTATAATTGCGCAAAAACAACTATTGTTTTATGGTTATTAACATAGTAAGCATTAATGTGAAAGGATTAAATGCACCCCACAAGAGATCTTTCATATGGAAAGAGGCACAAGCATTAAAATGTGACATATTGTGCATGCAGGAAACTCACCTGCTTTCTGCTGATGCCTTTCGGCTCAAAAACCCTTGTTTCCCTCTTATTGTACATTCCCACTATAAAAATAAAACGCGTGGAGTAGCTATTGCCGTACGAAATTCAGTAGCCTTTTCATTAGGAGAACAGATCACAGACACATTTGGACGCTATGTGATTGTAACCTGTCTAATTAATAATGAACAGTACACTATCGTGTCCCTATTTGCCCCTAACAGAGGGCAAGTTTACTTTCTAAATAAACTCCTTAAATTGGTTAAGAAAAATGCTAAAGGCAGAATTGTGATATGTGGTGATTTTAATGCCGTAGCTGACCACTCCATGGACACCACTAACCCTAACCGCTCAGTATCCCAACCTCTTGCCTCAATTTTTCATAGGGAAGACCTATATGATATATGGCGTTTGCACCACTGTCAAGAGAAAGATTTCTCCTTTTATTCTCCTAGTCATAACGTATACTCGAGGATAGATATGTTTCTTTTAGATAGGCAAACCATCCAACTAGCACAAGCCTCGACCATTGGCATGATCAAATGGTCGGATCACGCCGCCATCACCTTGTCCCTGCAAGAACATTACACACAACTAAACACATACCTATGGAGAAGTAGCCCATTTCTTATGTCTCATACACAATACAGCGAAGAAATAGCATCTAACCTCAGAGAATTCTTCATGTTTAACCAAGTAGTAGATAGTGACCCACATATAGTCTGGAATGCCCATAAGGCATATATCAGAGGCCATTTTATTAAATTAGGCTCCATGGTCAAAAAAGCTAGGGATAAACAGATCACAGATATAATAGCCACAATTAACCTGTTAGAATCACAAAATAAACAATCCTCAAATGCCACTCAGACGAACAAGTTAAGAGAATCACGTCTGCAGTTCCGCAATCTCCTATTATCTTATTATGAAATTTTTTTTCGTAAAGTGAAAGCTTCCTATTATGCGCAGGATAATAAGTCCGGCAAACTATTAGCTGCCGGGATTAAATCGAGGCAACTAAAATCTAAACTGCCATTTGTGCATCACCACCAGACAGGAGCCAAATTATATGCACCTATACGCTTTCCAGGCGTTTTATTCCGACCTATATAACCTCAGAGATAATACACCTAATATTCCCTCTCTAAAAGAGGATATTTCATCTTTCTTAGCTACACTTAATTTACCCAAACTCTCTGCAGAACAACTAAGCAGCCTCAATGCAGAAATTACAGTACCAGAGGTGTTGTCATTGTTTAGGTCCATGCCGTCAGGTAAAGCCCCGGGCCCAGATGACTTTGCAAGTGAATACTATAAGCGTTTTGGTTTGATTTTAGCCTCTCCCATCCAAGATTTTTGCCAACATGCCATCACTAAGCGTAATTTCCCACAAGAAAACTTGCAAGCACACATAGTGACAATCCCGAAACCAGGGAAGGCCCCTACCCATCCTCAGAATTTCAGGCCCATATCATTATTGAATAATGATATCAAGCTATTTGCCAGATTAATAGCACAGCGACTAGCTCCACTGCTACCTAGCCTGATAAGCGATGATCAGTCGGGTTTTGTCCCAGGCCATCAGGCATCTGACAATACACGTAGGCTGCTGAACATCTTGCACATAGTGAAGCAGAGGGGTGCCCCCGTCTTGGTGTTGGCGCTTGATGCCGAGAAGGCATTCGAACGGCTTCGCTGGTCCTTTGCCTTCTCGGTACTCGAAAGGATGGGATTTGCTGGCAACATAATATCTGCCATAGCAGCATTATACTCTAATCCTTCGGCAAAAGTGTTTGTAAATGGAGCTTTGTCACAAGATCTCATAATAACTAATGGAAGCAGGCAGGGGTGCCCACTGTCTCCTTTAATCTTTATACTTTCTATGGAGCCTTTGGCTCAAGCCATACGCAGCAACAGAGATATTACAGGGGTTATGATCGGTGATAAGGAGCATACTATAACTCTTTATGCAGATGATGTCATACTGACACTATCAAATCCAACGGAGTCTTTGCCAGCGGTTATGGACCTCATCAATAAATATGGTATTCTATCATACTATCACCTCAATACCTCTAAAACTCAGGCACTACAACTTAATTTACCCCAGGAGGTATATACTAAAATAAAAGAGGGAATAGATTATTTAGGAATCACACTGACAGCCCCACATGATAGGCTATACGCAGCTAACTATGAACCTTTGTTGAAAAAGGTGGCTGAAGAAGCCCAGATACTGTCTAAATACGAGATTTCCTAGATTGGTAGGGTGGCCTCCTGTAAAATGTTTCTATTGTCTCGATTCCTATATGTGTTTCGTACTGTCCCAATAGCTCTACCTGCCCGCTTTTTTACTAAGGTCCAAAAAATTATTAATTCCTTTGTTTGGGCAAATAAGAGATCAAGAGTTGCCACAAAAATTTTGTTCAAACATAGAGGAGTTGGAGGGCTGGGTGTCCCCGAATGAAAAAGTTACTATATTGCCTCTATGGTAGCGGGAATTAGAAAGTGGTGTCAAGCAAACTCGTCCGCTCCGTGGATACAAATAGAATCTAATGAAGTAGCCCCACTTAGCCTTAACCATGTTATGTTCCTCCCTTTCTGGAAGGGACTACGCTTTGCCTGTTCTAACCCTTTAGTCCTAGCATCTCTCCAAGCTTGGAAACAGTACCACATCTCCTCAGACTCCAACGCTGATCTTCACCCCTCTGTAATCCCTCTGTCATTTATTGAAGCAAATTTGCCAAATCTTTCACTTTCCGAATGGAAAGCTAAGGGTCTAACCACCACAGCACAATTCTATGAGGCTGATCTTCTCCGCCCTTATCAAAGTCTGCAGGATGAATTTAATATACCAAAAGAAGACTTCTACAAATTTTTACAAGTAAGACATTTTTTGCAAAAGCTGAGACCTTTAGGAATAAGGGCGGAGAAAACAGTATTTTTATTCTTATTTTCTAACAAAAAAGGCCTGCGTGCTATATATGAGCAACTAAATAACCTGACGTCCTTTACAAAAATGCCGCCCTTGTGTACTTGGGAGCGGGAGCTGGGCCGGCAATTTAGTGACAAAGATTGGCAAGCAGACTTCTCTGTTATACATAAAACCTTCACATGTAGCACCCATATAGAATCTGCTATAAAAACCATCTTGCAATGGTACTACACAACCACAAAACTGGCTCATATCTACCCCGGAACATCAGACAAATGCTGGAGAAATTGTGGTGACCGCGGCACGCTCTTCCATCTACTTTGGCAGTGCCCTGTAGTGAAACCGTATTGGGACTCATGTATTACAATCATTAATAGAGTACTACAGGTACAGCTGCCCCTGGGGCCCCACATGATCCTTCTTTTCTTGGATACCCACTCTATTCCTCCCACAATCAGACCATTAGCTTGTCTACTATTTATACATGCAAAAATAGTGTTAGCCAGATACTGGAAAACTTGTAACCTCCCTCCGGAAAATGAGTATATAACAGCAGTAAACTCATCTTTCCATTTTGAAAAGGTTTTAGCATATGGCGCTGGCTCCACACAACCTTTTCTACGCAAATGGGGTTTATGGATGGAATCATCATACTGTACACACAATAAGCAGCTCACATATGGGCTTTGAGGAAATGTACATTATATTATAATATATTATTTTTCTCTCTTTACCTTGTATATTATCTTTACTGACAAACCAGTATACTTTACACCAATTTTCTCAGGAGGTGCTACACCTAATGTCATTCTACCATGCTGAATGTATGTTACCACAATTTTATATCTATATAATATACCGAATGTTATTCCTGTTCTTTCTAAACGTTAACTATACTGTTGGCACTAAAGTCAGGGCTTATAGATTTTCTCTTTTGTAATTCGTTCTTAAAAAAACTAATAAAAACATTGAACCAGAAAACCTCCCCTGCTCTGGACAGTTCCTGTCTCGGACAGAGGTGGCAGCAGAGAGCACTGTGTCAGACTGGATATAATAATAAGTGATAAGTACTAGAAGACTTGAGATTTTTAAATGGAGGTAATTTACAAATCGGCTTTAATGGATAACCCCTTTAATGGATAAACCATGGGCCAATGGATATTGAATAAACTACAGTTAATGGATAAACCAAATGGTTTTTTCCAGGTGTTGTATAGTTAGCAAATTAAATGGCGTTCATAGTCAGTCATTGCAGAGGTTGTTTTGCACACTGAGTTTTTTGGCAACGTCTCAATCACTAGGGGAAAATGTCACTTACAAGGAGAGGAATGTCCTCTGATAAAGGATCTGGCTGCAGTCCTTGCTCTCCTTACTAAATAATTTAAGATCTTTCTCTAGCCAATTCAACATATTCTTCTTGAATTGGAGGAACAGGAGGTTCACAAGGTCCAGTGCCAGTCTCTGTGCTATAAAAACAACAGTAGTATAACACAAATATAGAATGGGGGGTTGCAGGTGACAGAAACAAACCAGCCGTTTCCTTCCTTGCAATAAAGGCCAAAGTAATAGAAAGTTTATTTCATTAATAGCCAAATGAAGGACTTCAGTGTTTACATCCTGCCATTATCCCTTTATTTGTGTTCCGGCTAACCCAAAGGAACACAGTGTATGTTTGGAAATGGTGATAGTGATGTTATCCAAGGGAAATCAATAGTAATGTCTATAAATTCCGCAATGCAAGCTGTGAAATGCATGAAAGAATACAAAAAGGATTTACAATTTGAAATGTCATTGTACAATATTAATATGTTAACCCCTCATTTTTGCATTGATAGGGTCCATGCATACTTTGGAAGTAATACTATAGATATAATCCATATACTGGAATCAATAAATTATCTGTTTACATTTTCATGAAAAGTTTTGAACATGATAAATAAATGCCATATAGGCCAGAGGCTTTAAACCTACCTAGATGTTTGTGCTGTACCACAAAGGGTACCTATAATTTAACCCTGCTGTTCTGTTCGGTTAAAAATTACCGAATTTCAAATTTGATAATTTTTAAAATATTCATTATGTGGTTCTGAAACTTGTGGTTCATTGACTTTTCCTCATTTGAGGGGTTCTTACTAATAGCAGTTTTTATTTATTTATTTTTTGTTTACTTTTTGCTCCACATCTTTTTTTACTCTTGTACTGTTCTGTCAAATGACCGATAGCCTTTTATACTAATCTCCAGCCATTTTTTTTAAAATGCCACTAAAGGGGCAGTTTATACTCTAGATCAACTCATAGGCACTTACACCTGTAAACACAAAACTAATCGGAGGCCAATGGTTGTTTTTTACAATATTCTTGATGTGATAAATTAAGTTTTTTTATTTAATTTTTCATTTGTTTATGAACAATCATGTTCACATACAGTATAAGGATATGTTGACATCACGTGAACACCCGGCCGTTCCGTGACCCCGGCCGGGTCATGGAATGGCCGGTCTTAGCCCGGATCATCCGGATGATCTTTCCGGCCGCGGAGCTCTGATGCGGGATCAGCGTGCGCCTACATCAAAGCTTCCCATAGCACAAAGTGAAGCGAGCGTCCAGAGACGCTCGCTTCACTGTGTGAACTGACAGGTCTTTCTGCAGCCGGAATTCACTGAATTCCGGACGCAGAAAACTGACATGTCATTTTTTGCCGGCGCCGCATGGGATCCCGGCCGGAGCGCATACAATGTGTGTACACTCCGGCCGGGATGCCATTGAAAATAAGGCTATGTTACACACAGCAAAACTACGGCCGTAGGTCTGTGGCGAGAACTACAGCCGTAGTTTTACGTAGTGTGAACATAGCCTAATAATGCAAAAGATATTCAAATAAAACACTAGTTAGTTAAAAATCCAGACCTTAATAGGCACAGTCAAAAGTGACCAAAACATTATATGTGTATAGTAGAAACGAACAGAACAGCAGGGTTAAGCAAACTTGTGACAAATCATAGTGACATCGGTGTGTATGGGTGGGGGTCCATGTGTTGAGACCTCTGCCGTTTGCTAGAACAAAGCAGCATGCTCTGTCCCTTCATCTCTGCTATAAACTGCTAATGCGAGTGGTCTATGGTTATAATGGAAGCCTAGAGAACTTCCAGTAGATGTAATTGCCAGAAATTTCATTGGCTTCCATTATAGCTCTGTCGACTGCTACTCGCTTAAAGTTGAGATGCCCGTTAGTTCTAGTGACAGTTTTTGTTTTTTTTTTTAAATCATTGGTACACTTTAAGATAAGTAACTAGTGAAAAGATATAAAAGGACAGCTCCACTGAGGGTTATACTGGTGTGGAGTGCTCAAAAAACACCCATAGATGTAACAATATAATATAAAAAGACTATTAATAGCATTCTCTGAAGACTCACACTGTCTATATGACAATAAAATGCTGGTTTATTCAATAAAAATAACATCTGTCAGCATGAAAACAAACATGAACAATGGCAATTGTCACCACAGGGCTCATGCAGCAGCCAAATAATGTGAATCGATAAAGCGTCAAAACTACACCCTAATAAAACAAGCTGCTTCACCATAAAAACCCATAAAAACAAATGAAAACATTAATTTTAGAGATGGGCGCAAGTTAGCATGATCGAGTCCAATCACCTATGACTATCCGTGTTTTACCGGACTAGGGCTGCATTCAAATTCTTCAGCCAATGGTATTCAAATGCCGAACTATTGGACTCAAGCATAATCAAGTCGCGCTAGTCTCTAGTTCATTTAAAAAAAAAAAAGTTACTAAAAACCAGGGGCAGATTAACTTCACCATGGGCCCCGGGCTGTTATAATATAAAACAGGCCTATTATAATCCGCTACTGCTAAAAGCACATTATTCACCATATGTAATTTTGTTCCTATAAAGTTCATATAAATCTATACTTCACTGCACTCAGTTCATGATATGGGCATAAAAAACTAAAAATAAAGCAAATAGATTTCTCTTGTGAGTCGAAGTGCTATATAGGAGTCACTCCATTTAGTTTATATACTGTTACCATGTGCTGTTAAAGGGAAACTCTACATAAGGAAAACTTGTTTTCTATTAAAAGTACATTAAAAGTTATATAGATGTGTCTATACAATGTATTACCGTATCTGTGCGGTTCTGCCACACTGGTAGCTGATTGAAATCCAGGAATCCACATTGTCTCCTGCTCCTTCTGTTATCCCACCTTAGGAGACAAAAATTCCATGCCTCTGTCTCAAATTGTGTATATTTGCTGAGCGCTGATGATGCAGACAGGGGGAAGGGCGTGATATCCCAGGAGGCTTGGCTGGATCCCCCAATCCCTTGAGTGATTCACCATCTCTGACCGGCCAGAAGCAGCTGCTGCAACTTCACTGATTGTGCAGAAGTCTACAGTGAAATTAGGGCCATGTTCACACATATCAGCATTACAGATATAGAATGCAGTGTGCTGTGGGGGTGGGACTAGGGCTGGGCGGTATACCGCAAAAATACCGATACCGTCACTGGCGTCGGTTAACCGACCTCAACTTAGCCAGGACGGTATCTGCGGTATTTTTGTATTTTTTTCTGCTGCTCCTCCACCACTGACATGCCGGCGTCTCTGCACACAGGGACACCGGCATCAGAGCGGGAGGTGGAGGAGCAGCAGCAGGGCCCAGGTGACAATGCCGCCCGACCCGCCCCCCCGCCCGTCCCCCCGCCCCGACCCGCCCGTCCGAGCATCCTCACCCGTCCAGTCCCAGGCCCCGTCCCGCCGCACCTGTCCATCCATGCGCCCATCCGTCAAGTCCGGTCCCGTCCGGCGTCCCTGCACACACAGCACATTGACATTGCCCTCCCCGGCACCAGTCCCGTCCGAGCCACCCCCCGGCCGGCGAGCGCTGCACATGTCAATGTGCTGTGTGTGCAGGGACGCCGGACTTGACGGGTGGGCGCATGGATGGACAGGTGCGGCGGGACGGGGCCTGGGACCGGACGGGTGGGGGTGAGGGCGCTCAGACGGGCGGGGGGTGAGGGCGCTCAGACGGGTGGGGGGTGAGGGCGCTCAGACGGGTGGGGGGTGAGGGCGCTCAGACGGGCGGGGGGCGGGTCGGGCGGCATTGTCACCTGGGCCGTACTGCTCCTCCACCTCCCGCTCTGATACCGGCGTCCCTGCACATGTTATTGTGCTGTGTGTGCAGTGACGCCAGCATGTCATAGCTGGAGGAGCAGCTGTACCTGTAGTCCCCTCAGTAACAATACAGGGCTGTAACATAGGAGGAATAATGGGCTGCAGCAGGCAGGATAACTTATAGCTGTGTGTGGTATCTTGCCTGCTGCAGCACATCCATTCCTCCTATGTTACAGCCCTGTATTGTTACTGAGGGGACTACAGGTAACAGCATGCCCCTCCCTGTATAATATTCTCCTACCCGCCTGCCATCCTTATGTGCCCCCTGTAAAGTTACAGGCCCCTTTTCACCCCTCCGTATAGTCATACCCCCCTATCCGCGCCCCCCGTTTAGTCATACACCCCTGTCCGCCCCCGTTTAGTCATACGCCCCTATCCGCCCCCCTATGTATAGTCATACACCCCTGTCCGCCACCCCCAGATAGTCATACACCCCTGTCTGCCACCCCCAGATAGCCATACACCCCTGTCCGCCCCCGTATAATCATACACCCCTGTCCGCCCCCCTATGTATAGTCATACACCCCTATCTGCCCCCCCGTATAGTCATACACCCCTGCCTTCCCCCCCGTATAGTCATACACCCTTGCCCCCCCCGTATAGTCATACACCCTTGCCCCCCCCCGTATAGTCATACACCCTTGCCCCCCCGTATAGTCATACACCCCTGCCCACCCCCCGTATAGTCATACACCCCTATCCACCCTCCCTGTAGTCATACACCCCCGTCCGCCATCCCTGTATAGTCATACACCCCCGTCCGCCATCCCTGTATAGTCATACACCCCCGTCCGCCATCCCTGTATAGTCATACACCCCCATCCGCCATCCCTGTATAGTCATACACCCCCGTCCGCCATCCCTGTATAGTCATACACTCCCGTCCGCCATCCCTGTATAGTCATACACCCCTATCCCCCAGTATAGTCATACACCCCTGTCTGCCATCCCTGTATAGTCATACACCCCTATCCGCCCCCTGTATATAGTCATACACCCCTATCCGCCCCCCCCCCTGTATAGTCATACACCCCTATCTGCCCTCCCTGTATAGTCATACACCCCTATCCGCCCCCTATCCCTATGTGCTGCCTGTATAGTCCTGTAACCCGATCCCAACCTACTGTATAGTAATACACCCCAATCCATCCCCCCCATATAGTCATACACACCTATCCCTCTGTGACCTGTGTATACCCTGTAGAGGGTGTATACCTGTATATACACATGTCCAGGTCTCTGCTGAGACCCCCTAATAATGACAAATAATAATAATGATAATAGACTAACCATGGGTTGCTGCTCAGTGAGTTCTTTTTAACTTTTTTTGAATCAAAATATCGCCAGTTTGGCACGGCAAGTGGGTGTGGTTTGCAAAAAGGGGTGTGTCATAATTATCGTTCGATTATCGTTACCGCGGCTACATGTGCGATAAACCGCGATATTGATTTAGGCCAATATCGCCCAGCCCTAGGTGGGACTACAATGAAATGATAAAGTACGGCAAATAATTCAGTAACACAATGAAACTGCAATCTGTGAACACAGCCTAGATGTTCTGCAACAGATTTGGGCAGTGAAAGGGCAGGGTGGAGGACTGTGATGAACAACTGAGGGACAGCATTGCATTCTGGAACCTGTAGTACTGTGTAGAACTGCTCAAACGTGAAGTACAGAAACACAATACAGGACAAACCCCCCCAAAACAAATTGATTTTTGGTAGTTTCAAAACTGGGATAGATAGGTAAGCAATGCTATTTTCTTCTGCAGAAGGTTATTTTTTTCCCCCTCTACCTGGAGTTCTCCTTTACGTTGATGATTATAAAATAAAGGGCAAAAACAGCGCCAGGCACTAGAGATGAGTGAACCGGTTCGGCCAGTATGGGATCCGATCGGATTTTTCCAAAAGTCCAAGTCCAGTCGGATTCGGATTTTTTGTAAATCCGCTCCGATTTTTTTTTTTTTCTTGCTTTCTAAAATGGCAGCCTCCATTTTAGAAAACAGGAAGTGTTCTGGGCTGGAAAAGTGCTTTCCCATGATGCCCGGAACACATCCAATCAGCAGGGATGTTGCACTAGCCCACCCCTTGTGTGATGTGTGTATTGCTTTAAGAGGAGTGGTCACATGACCACATGAGGCAGTCTGCACAGAGAGAGGAAGGAGACTGTTAGCAGTGCACAGAGCTCTTCAGTGACAAAACGCTGCTGCTGCACACTGCTGTACTGAGAAGATATTGTACAAAAGCGAAGACAAAAAGATTATTAGGAAAGTGGAGAGGAGAAACATAGTGATTGAGAGAGAAAAATAGAGAGGGCGAAAGATAAGATAGGTAGATAGATTAGGCATAGGAGAGCAAAGGGTGCACAGAACAAAAACGTGCTATATAGATATACAAGTACTATACTGTCACCCTTGCGAGAGTGTATATGACATACATGTTAACCTAAGACACAAACATACCTTGAGCATGTGTGTAGAATAAAACTCTAAAAAAAGTGCTATACAGATATTCAAGTACTATAGTTGGACCCTTGCGAGAGTGTATATGACATAGGTGTTTTCCTGAGGCACAAATATATACCTTGTGCATGTGTGTAGAGTAAAACCTTTTTCCTGCATAGACCCTGTAATGGTGCATTTCCTGCATAGACCCTGTAATGGTGAATATTGAAGTTTAAAAAAAAAAATTTGACTTTGAGATATTGAAAAGATAATGATGTTACTGACATGTAGAGCCCTAAATTCAACCAAATACACTACCCCTGTATCACATAGATGCTTTAAACTATGAAATCTGAAGAAATCCAAAATTCGGTCGAACCGAACTTTTCAAAAAAATCCGGAAGTCCGGTCGGAACGAACTTTTGAAAAGTTCGCTCATCTCTACCAGGCACCCCTCACCAGTCCACCATGACGCGGTATCTTTATTATATGGTCTGATGAGTTTAGATGCGATAGTTCTGCAACACTGAAGGGAACTAGCAGAGACTTCCAGAACACTGAACTATCTGTGGAAAACCCAATCAACTTTTCTTCTGGTTAGTGATGTATTTTGGAATCACGGGTGGGGGAGCACTGTACTGCACTGTAACTGCACTTAATAGATGTAATTATTAAGGAACTAAGCTTCATTTAGCTCATAGGAGGTTCTATATGGTCAAGTTTGTTTCAGTATTTCTTATATCAATAAAGCATAAATTCGGATAAACACGCTTTGGGACCTGTGCATAGCCCTTCCTGAGTATCCACCATTAATGGATTAAAAATGCTTCTTATTTATATCCATACATTATGTCTCATGACATTTTAGTAATTTCTTAAGTGATAGCAACTTAACTTCACCTTTCAGATAGAGAACAAATTATCTTACCATTCGCGTATACCATTATTTTTTTTACTTATTATAAGCATTTTGTAAATTATGACACAAAAGTAAGATACATTGTTTGCTTTATGTGAAAGTTTTCTTTATAACAACAACAGGACCGCAAGTCATGTCGTGTATATGGATATAAACATACCATAGGGAGCGGCTACTAGAGAAAAGCATAACTATCGTGTCCCATTGTTTGGCATTTGAATGGCATTTGGCGTTTGGCATTTGAATTTGGCCAGTCAGGATTGTGCCTTTTCGCTCGTCAGTTCAGGCTACACAGCGGAGAAGGCGCTGATTCCTGAAGCTTGTCTGAACAGGGATCTGTCTAGTTTGTTCAGCCGCCCCCGTTTTGTCTGTCAGAGTTCTGGCAGTGAAGGAGTTAAGCCCAGATGTGAGCGCTCATTTGCTCCTTGTTCCCCACTCGCTGCCGCTACTATTACACACGGCAGCAGTAAGTGGGTGAGAGCCGGGGGAGCTGCGGAGAAGTGCGGGGGGGGGGGATCGCTAGATCGTCAGGGCAGCCCATAGCATATGGCAGCGGTCTGTTGCAGCAGCTCCTATTTCACGGAGCGACAGCAGCATATCACTGCTATACAAGTTGTTTGTATGTTAACATGTTGAAAGACAAACGATTACAATGATCAGCCAACATCGTTCGTGACGGCAGATCGTTGTGTTCTATTACACAGGATGGTTATGAACGATAATTGTTCCGTGTAATAGGGCCTTTACCCTGCTGCTAGATTCTTTGCTACTCAGTGTTGCTCAGTGTCGTGTTCTCTTGAATGACAGATGCCTTTGCCAGCCAGGATTTACTTGCACAGATGGATTCAGGCGGCCGGTCCAATGAGGTTATGGACTGGGCTCCTGGTCCATTATAAAAGCCTGACACTCCAGCAGTTAGATGCTGGCTATTGAGTTATACTCTGCTACAGCTTGTATCTCTGCTATTATCTGTGTATTTTTGACCTTTGGCTTTGTTTCCTGACTTCCCTGTTTTGCAGCCTGCCTTGACCTTAGCGCCTGACTTTGACTACTCTTTTTGGATCTTGATTTTGTACTTTTGCCGCCCGACGTTGCTGACCCGGATTGTTTACTCTGGCCCATTGTGTTTGTTTTGTCTGTCACTGTTCTGTGTTACACTTTATCAGGGTAGTGACTGTCATCGTGGTTGTTCACAGCTGCCTAGGGATGTCCGTAGCAAGTAGGCAGGGACAGTGGGCGGGTTCAGCTAGGGCTCCTTGTCTGTGTCCTGTCTGACTGCCTTTTGCCATACTTGATGCTGACAGCCGGTGGCTGAAGAAGTTGGGTGCAGCCCTAGAGACTTTGGGAAAACATGTATACAGAGTCTGTGTTCATGTTTTCCAGGATTCCCTAGTGCTGCATCAAACTTCTTCAGCCTCCGGTAATCAAATGTCAAACAATGGAACACAAGCATTAGTTACACTCATCTCTAGTGGCTACTGAGGAAGAGGCTATGCACAGGCCCCAAAACAAATCTTGCTCTAAAGTATACCAAATACATCACATGAGCGTATCACTTCTTTAAAATTACTATTTTATTGTTAATGTAAGTTAAATAAACACAAAAAGATAATGAAAATGCAAGGGATGACTCAAATACAAAATACCTCCATTCAGCAACAACAAAGTAATTGTATTGTATAAAGCTACGTTTACACAGAAAGATAATTCGCCCGATCGTACGATTAACGATGTCGGAGTAACGATTTTTTTTTTCACAACGATCAGCGTTTAGACGGAACGATATATCGTACGGAAAATTCGTTTTGCAATTGTATTAAGATCGCCCACCCGCAGCCTGGCCCCCGCTCCTCCGCAGCCTGGCCACGCATCCTACAGCCCCCCACCGGCTCGATCGCCACCCCCGCCGGCTCGATCGCCACCCCCGCCGGCCCGATCGCCACCCCCGCCGCTCCGATCTCCACCCCCGCCGCTCCGATCGCCACCGCTCTGATCGCCCCCGCCGCCCCGGCCACGAGCATACCTTACCTGCTCGGCGTAGCGGGTGTTCAAAATTCCCGGCTCCCCTCTTCAGTGCATTGATTGGCTGAAGAGGGGAGCCGGGAATTTCAAACAGCTCCTCTTCAGCCAATCAATGCTGAAGAGGAGCACTGATTGGCTAAAGAGGAGCTGTTTGAAATTCCCGGATCCCCTCTTCAGCCAATCAATGCACTGAAGAGTGGAGCCGGGAATTTCGAACACTCGCTATGCCGAGCAGGTAAGGTATGCTCGTGGCCGAGGTGGCGGGTACTATCGGAGTGGCAGCGGGGGCTATCGGAGCGGCGGGGGTGGCGATCGGAGCGGCGGGGGTGGCGATCGAGGAAGCAGGGTGGCGATCGGGCCGGCAGGGGTGGCGATCGAGCCGGCGCAGGGGGCTGTAGGATGCGTGGCCGGGCTGCGGATGAGCGGGGGGCCGGGCTGTGGATGAGCAGGGGGCCGGGCTGTGGGCAGGTGGACTTTTGCCACGACCGTTTACACGGAACGATCTGCGAATTTTTTGGGAACGATCAACGATGATTTAAGAACATGTTGAAAGATCAAAATGAACGATTTCTTGTTTGTCGTTTGATCGTTTGCTGCGTTTACACGTACAATTATCGTTCAAATTCGATCGTTATCGCGCAAATTCGCACAATAATCGTTACGTGTAAACGCACCATTAAGGTCCTAGATAACATAAATCTGACCCTCCCAGTAGTACTCATTTCTGCTGAATAGTACCAAAAACCACTTCAAATATGCCCAGTCTGGCTTTTTTTAATTTTTTTTTTACAATGAATAGAGATTAGCCTAAGCATCACATGCTATGCCCTTATGTTTTCTTCCGTGTACTTTTCTTGTGTGGGTTTCCTGGTGACAGTTGTAGGCAAGAAAAAACGTCGTCCACAATTTTGACTTAACGTCTGTCGTCTGTCGTCTGTCGTTTCACTGTTTGTCAGTACAATGGCTGTTGGTACATTATCCTAGTTTGGACTAACTGGCCTTTGGTTGTGTCTTTAATTGAAAAGTCCATTGAATTTAATAGTAAAACGGTGAAAAAAGAAAGGATGGTGAAAAAAGAAAAACTGTGTGTGATCAACTAAAAAATAGCGTCCACTGTTTGCAAAAAACGTCCGAAAATAATTGTCATGGTCATTATTTTGACATCCACAAAGACAATGTCCATCATTCTATACATTGTGTGCATTGGATGTCCATCATTCCATTGACATCAGTGCATTGCATTGAAGTCAATTACATTTCAGCAATTAGGGACGTTATTTAAAAAAGAAAAGGCCTTTTCTCTTTTTTTTTGACGTTGTGTGAACATAGCCTTAGACAGTTTACTTTGGGATTAAACTGTGAGCTGACAATAAATATTTGACAAATTTGTCAAGCAGGACTAATGTGTATAATATCTATTTGGCATGAAGAATACTGGAAGGATCCTGACTGTAAAGAACATCTTGTGTTAAATGAGGCTCAGTTCCTTAATAATTACATTTATTAAGTGCAGATAACCATGAACAATACTGCGGTGCCCTCGTGACTGCAGTTACATGACTATCTGGTGCTGAGCGGGTTTCCCACACACGGTTCAGTGTTCTGGAGTCTGCACCGAGTGCGACTAATTCCTTGCAGCATTGCAGAACTACCACATCTCAGTTCATCAGATCTTAGAACAAAGATAACGCCTCATGGGGGACAAGTGAGAGGTGCCTGGCGCTGTTTTTTGTCCTTTATTTTATAATCATAAACACTTCAACAAAAAGATATTTAATGGCTCATGGTAACAGCCGTATATGTACAAATGTGAAAAAAATAAAACATTTTCATAATATTGCTAGTAAATAATTCAACACCAGAAAAGAGTTTACATTTTTGATGGAAAAGCCTTTTCAAGTACATTACTGCCTAAGGCTATGTTCCCACACAGTATTTTTGCTAAATATTTTGGTCAGAATCTTGCAACCAAAACCAGAAGTGGACTTAAAACACAGAAAGGCTATGTTCACACACTGTTGAAATTGAATGGCAAATAATTGCTGTTATTTTTAAAAAATGGCTGTTGTTTTAAAATAGGGCCGCTATTTGCCATTAAATGGTGGCCATCCAGTGTAGTATCATCTCTAGTTGGTCATACACCTTCAATAACCTTCAATGAGTAATGACCTGCCTGGAAAACATAGGCTGTATCCATGTTTTTTAGGACTCCCTAGGGCTGCATCTAACTTCTTCAGGAACACACCTTGGTTTGGTCAAACACAAGTGTGCTTCAGGTTTGCTCATCTCTAGTAAGGACATAATACCATAATAAGATGAAAATTGTCACATGTTGATAAAATTTTATACAAACCTTGAAGGTTGGGGGAAGCCTATAAGACTGTGTCACCATCACATTGATGCCATTTTAGATTTGTCTTAAATATTTAAGTTGATCATCATTCGGGTAAAGAATTTCACCAGAAAACAATGGTGCTTCATGTTAACATAACTTCATGTCAATGTGAATTCATGTTAAATAGTTTTTTTTCCAGTTAAATGATGGCATAATCCTAAGCTAAATGTTTTCAGATTGTCCTAATTTCCCGAGAACAAAGCACATAATTATAAAAGATTTTAGCCAATGCCAGTACACTGCAGTTGCCAAGCGTCTTGCCAATTTCCAAGAAACTGATTTTTTTCACCATTGAATTGAAAGGCAACCAATCAGCACAACTGGGCTAATTTGGTTCCCTGCAGCAGCAGCTTTAAACCTGGTTTTCCATGCAGCTTTTAGGGCTTTATTCAACTTCAGCCACTGCTAATCAAATGCCGCATGATCGAAAATTTTCTGGTAAAGTTTCTGGTTTTCCCTTAAAATCACTGTTTTAACATTAGAATTAACAAAGTTACATTAAAATGAGGCACACCTACATTACCATTTGGAAAACTGAAACCACATTCAAGATGGTGGAGATCAAGATTACCACTATGTTGCTAACAGGGTCTTCACTACATCACCAGCTTGTGCCTAAAACTAGTCATCCTCCTGACAGCTGTCACATTGAGCACACACAAGCTTAAATATGATTTGACTTGCTTTTATTTTATATGACTAAATTTGAGTTTATATTATCATTGAGAAGAGGGGAGAGAAGGTCTTTAGCCTGAGCTGTCGGGGGGTTTGTATAGAACAGAACTGGGCAGGTCGCAGTGTATGGTATTTCATGAAAGTTTCATAAGAGTTAACACGTACCGGAATCGCAGCAGATTTCATTCTGCGAGATCTGCTGCAATTCCTGGCACAGTCATTGTGATTTTTTTTAAAAGAATTTTTATTCCACTGCAAGTATGTAAAGCCCCATCCCCTTTTGGGTATGTTCACACTTACCGGATCCGCAGCAGATCCACAGCAGATTTAATTTAAATAACTGAACACAGCATCAAATCTGCACCAGATCGTGTAGGTGTGAACGCACCCTTAACCGGCCAGGGCCCGGTGAATACATTACCTGCCTATGCTCCTGCCTGCTTCTGTGGTTCCTTGACATCACGCACAGTCAATCAGTGGCTTTGGTGGGACAGCAGCTGATTGGCTGAGCAGGATATTAGGGAGCCACAGAAGCAGGCCAGAGCGCAGACGGGTAAAGTATTCACCGGGCCACGGTGGGTTAAGGAGGATGGAGCTGAATAAAAATTCTGTGCGAGTATGTAAACCTATTCAAACTGACAGTACTGGGAATGGCAGTGAAACTCGCTGTGGAGTGAAATCCTCTGCAATTCCGGTAAATGTGAACCCACTCTTAGAGAAATGGTACAACATTTTTAATACAAACCAATTAAAAATATAATATAAGTGCATAACATGGAATTAACAAAAAAAGGAAGCACAGGTGTCCCTAGCCTTCAAAGAATTATTGTGTCCTTCCACAGAGCGTGAGCAATAAGTTTTGTTGGCCATTCTATGCAGAACTGATTTTTGTCCTCAGGATAGGCCATTAATGTCTGACTGTCAGAGCGCACCAGCTATTCAGCAGAGGTGCGGATCAGGTATATACATACAGAGCACAGGGCCGTTCACTGTGTAGTGGTTTAGCCAGGTTACAGTAGCTAAAGTTAAAGTTATAATATGGTTACATTTTTCTCTGCCTATTCCTAATTTTCAATGCTGCCACCAATAATATGCCAACTCATTCTGTTCTATATACTGTATATCACTTGTCATTTCCTCTTTACAGACTGGATTATCACAAAGGATTACTATAGTTGAGTGAACTTCGAGCACGTTTGCGTTTGTCCAGACCCGAGGATACCAGTGGCCGAAGAAGTTGGATGCAGGCCTAGGTAGTCCTGGAAAACATGGATAAAGACTATGGTCTATGACTATATCCATGTTTTCCAGAACTCTACATAATCAGGCGCTGCACGCTCGGGGGCGGATTATGGATCATTTACATGCTGTGGATCTTACCTCATCATATATTTTTGTTCATATTTGCCAATCACTATATACAGTATGTGGTCACTGAGCCCACGGAATAGACTGATATTTCTTATCTCAATCAACTTGGAGTTCAGAATTGGGGCAGTATAGAAATCTCCAGCAAGAAGGCTGCTCTTCGTGCACTTCTACATCGAGGCATATCAATGTTACAGAATGTTCTTTGCTGACATTGTGAAGGAAACACCTGCATTCATCTATAACAACTGCCAATATGGGGCAGGAAGTATTGTACCGCAGATGAAGAAAGGCAGCTGAGCTCACAGACCAGTCTTATTGTACAGTCTATTGATTAAATGAAAGTAATGTAATCCTCATTGGAAACAGGCGGCCATTTCTCTGCAGATGGCAATTTCTTGTCCAAGATTTAATCACTGGTTTCAGTTCATTTAAATTGCTCCCATTACTTTCAGTTTGAGAGCAGTATGGTTAGGGTCCCCTACATTTTGTAATTCACCATCTTTATATTGGATATATACCATCTTAGTAATATTCACTAACTACTTTACAATTGTAAGAGGGTTTTTTTTCTTTTGGCTTCTTTTAACTCATTACAGTATTGGATAGAAATCTGCTGTTAGCTGGAAGCCATCCACAAGAGCACTAGCGGCTGCTTGTAGTAATTCTTATTATGGCTTCATTTTCATTTTAATAAGATTTTTTAATTCCTTAATATATCTCCCAGCTCAACATTCCAAACCGCCCTATTGAAACTCACAAAGTTATGACCTATTAGGACAGAGGATAACTATCTGATCACGATAAGGGCCCTATTCCACCGGACGATTATCGTTTGCATAATCGTTAACGATTAACTATCTCAAACGACCGCTATTGCGAAAGACCGGAAAATGTTCACTCATTTCCATGCAACGATAATCGTTACTTATGATCGTAATTGCGATCGTTTTTCTTCGCTATTTATTCGCTATTGCGTTCGTATCTATTGCGAACGACTGAACGATGTCTTATTCAATGCGAACGATTTGCGAACGTTTTGCGAACGAGCAACGATAAAAATAGGTCCAGGTCTTATAAAGCGATCAACGATTTCTCGTTCGGTCGTTAATCGTTAACTGCATTTCAACCGAACGATTATCATTTAGATTCGACCGATTTAACGATAATCTGAACGATAATCGTCCTTTGGAGTAGGGCCCTAAGTCTGACATCCCCATCTACAGAACAAGTAGTCAGGTCATATACTAATAGAATACAAATACAATACAAATATGCTAAATATTTTCTGCTGGTTTCTGGTCTACACCAAACTTGCTTTGTTTACTTTAAGGGGTATTCCGGTATAAAAAAAAAAAATAAAAAAAAAGGTTTTAAATCAAATGGTGTCAAAAAGTTATACAAATTTGTATATTACTTTTATTAAAACATCTCAATCCTTCAAGTAGTTATTAGCTGCTGTATGTCTTGCAAAGAAGTGGTGTATTCCTTTCAGTCTGACGCAGTGTTCTCTGCTGCCACCTCTGTCCGTGACAGGAACTGTCCAGAGCAGTAGCAAATCCCCATAGAAAACCTCTCCTGCTCTGGACACTTCCTGTCATGGACAGAGGGGGCAGCAGAGAGAACCATATCAGACTGGAAAGAAAACACATTTACACAAGTGGTATAAATGGGCACTGTTGCTTCAGGTTACCTGCTATCTTTCAATAGAGCAGGTGACCGATGATATTCTAATGTACTTGAATAAAAAATAGGAAAAATAGCGTAGTAAAATTGGTGGAGTAGAATTGTCTTAGTTGCCCCTAGCAAACAATCAGATTCCACCTTTCATTTTTCAAGTGGTGTAGGCGCTGTGCTGCTGCCTTGTGTGTTTCCATTGACAACATAGAGAAAATTGAGCAGCATAGGACATGGCTGTGTGTATCATTCACCCATCAGACATAGGAACCAAGGAGCAACTTCACCAAAATACAGGATTAGACCAAAAGTGCTGCAGAGTGCAAACCTGGGGCACAGTAAGGTAACCTTCCTACTGTGTAGTGCTATACAAAAGAAAACGAAAAAGAAGAGTGCAGATTGTCACAAAAGAAGGGGTGCAGCTCTACATGTGAGAATAACACAAAACCAGAATCAAGTGAGATCAGTACATAATACAGCACACCCAAAATTTCAGCAAAAAATTGTAACTGAAATCAATAAACACACACCAGATACTGGCCAAAGAGTTACTTATTGGCCACCACAATACATGTCAAAGAGCTAACAGATAACAAACAGCAGGTATACTGATAAAGTTAATTACAATTACAGAAATTTACACTAAAATACATATAATGCAAAAATCACCAAAATGTGATTCAGGATGCTCAAACAACATTTTTGTCACTGAAGTTGTTATCCTTACATTGTTTTGCTTGAAACAGACATCAAATTCAATTCACATTTAATGATCAGCGCTGGTTTCACACATGGCAGGGTTATTTTTTTTGCCAAAACCAGAAGTGGATTCAAATGGGATTAAAAAAAAGGGAAGGCTTGTACTTCTCTTTCCTGTTGGATCCACTTATGGTTTTGGAACAAAAACTTCAGCAGCATTTTTTTTTTAAATCTGCCCTATGTGAAACCAACATTGAGCTATCTCATGTTAAAAAGTTTTTCAAGGCAGCCCCACTTCTGGTTGGTATTTTACTCTTTTTTTACTTTGCGAGCATGACCTGCATGTCTGATAGCCTTCTTTGGATCTACAGTACTTCAACTATAGGGGTGGTATGCACAAAGTGGCCAAGTGGCTCCAAGGTGAGAGTCTCAACTACGGACTATCGTCACCTCATAACCATATACTATCACATGAGACACCGCCCTCCCTGTTTTTGTGATTTTCTGTGCAAAAAATTTGTACAAAAAGACAGGAGTCCCTGCACCTGCACATATATTGTATGCCTCACTGCTACTGGAGGTTACTTTACTGTGCTTGCTGTTAGCAATGGTAGAGTGTGTAAGGGCCCTATCACATGGAGCCATAATTGGCCAAATCGGTCCGATTATCGCTCCGTGTAATAGAGACAACAATCATCGGCTTATCGTTGGTTTAGGTTCAGACCTAAAATCGTTGGGTGCAGACCACACACCGCTACATGTAATAGTGGTGCACGGCTGACGATTGCCCAAACACCTGATACCTTACATCTCCTGACCCCTTCTCTTCTGTGCTCAGCAGCTTTCCGGTGATTGGCTGAGTGGCCTGTCAGCTGCGGAGCACAGAAGAGAAGACCGAGAGCAGGGAAAGGTAAGGTATCTAGTGTTTGGGCAAGGGCTGCATGGACATCGCTAACGATGTCCATGCAACCCTTATTGCTGGATTATTGGGCCGTCTAGTAGGTCCAGTAAATCGTTTCTCATTTACTAAAATGATGGGGCCGTAGTCGGCTCGTGTAATAGTAAGTGGTGATGCATACAGCACTGCCACTTACCTCCTGGGGCTAACTACACATTCACTGGCCCAGCTAATGTACTCAGTACTCCTATCTTATAGTAATCCCACGACACCATCTTCAGATAGCAGTCATCTATATTATCTTGGGTTCATAATTATGTTGTGATCTGTATATCTATACACTAAATGTCATTATTTTCATGAATCATTTAACATGTATTCCCTTATTATGCCTGCTCACTCTATGATTATGCAGAAAGCCAGTAGCTGTAGGTCCTCAACATCCACAGCGCAGCAATCTGCTAACAGACTTACAAAAAAAATCCTCCCACATCAATTATTCTATCTGCGTCTAATGGAGGAAAGAGAAGGATTTCTCTCAGCACACATGACAACCGACTAGATGATTCACATTTCAATGTTTGTCTAAATATTGGACAGCAGCCATACATTATACAGTAAGTGTGCTACAGCTCATCTGTATGACACTGCACGTACTGACAAAATCTACATGTAGTCCCCATCCCAATATCAGTCCCCAATGGTTGCATCTGTCCAGCTTACCGCGCATTCACTGCAACCTGAGGCTATGCACACATGACTATCAATGCCAAGTGGAATCTCAATAGTAGGGCAATCAATATGGGGAGATGTACGGTAGCTAAGGGGGCTTTGCTCAAAATCTTTACAGCACAAACAGGAAAACAAGCAGCTTTATAACGGATAAGTTCTCTGTACACATTCCCTGGAACTGTCAACAGATTAATATTCACAAGCTCAATTTTAGGAGTAATTAACTAATTAGAGGATGAATTGGAATAATCTTATATACAAATAGAAAAGGAGGGCAATTACCTACCAATCATATCACATCTAATCTATGTAATGCGGGAAGTCTAAGGTCCCTTTCACACATCCGCTAATTCTGTCATCGGACCCATTCATTTCTATGTCCGCTGTATGTGTTATGGGTCCGTGTTGAGGCGGTGGTCAGTGGTGCGAAAAATAATGGCGAGCAATAATAAGGCCCATATTTACATTGCAACAGATCCCCTATTGTTAAAGGGGAACTATGTGCAGGTTAGATGAATCTAACCTGCGGATAGCCCCTGATGCTAAGGAGGAAGGTATTTGTGTTACCTTCCTCCTCTGCGCCGGTCCCGTGCTGTTAGTCAGAGTAATCTGTTAGGAGCACTTCATCAGTCCGCTCCTTCTAATGATAATCAATGGAGGGGGCGGGCAGGATGATGCAGCAGTTCTTGCAGCTACAGATGGGACTATGGAAGTGTTAATATGGGCCAATTGAAAGCTGTGATCTACTATTTCTATGGTTAGTTTAGGCAACATTTCTTCTTTTATATATGGCTCCTTATGTACATAACCTTATTTAGTGCTGGGGGGGTAGCATTTTTTAGCATATAGCATATATAATGCAACTCAGCACCTAAGGGACACAGGTACCGCCATTCAATTTGTGTCAAATTGTGTTATTATTATTGTTCTTCAGCCAAAATCTGAAAATTACAATTAAAAAATAAATTGTCAATCAGCCAATCATCCAATTTCCGCCATTCCTATGGTCTCTGTCCCTTTATCACTCTGTTAGTCTCTCCCTGCTCTGCTCTAACTGCCTGCTGCCATCCTGCTCTCTCCTCCACACACAGCCGACTGGCCACCTCCCTTACCGAACCTTCTTATATAGGTGAGGGGAATGTGCTGACATCACAGAGGTGCCTGCAGCTGATTGGACGGGCACTAGGGATTATGGTTAATTCCTTCCTCCAGCCCAGTGACGCTCCAGACAGCGTTTTTTTTTTTGCAAATTTACTTAAATCATCAGGAATTCGCTTTGAAAAATGAAGCAAAATGACAGCATGATTCTCAGTGAATCGCCAGACTAGTTGATTGGTTGATTGGTTGTCCAACTCATTTTAAAAATAATAAGTTAAAAAAGTGGCCTGCAATGACCATAGCTGGTTAGTTTAATAGCCTATACAATCTGATATAAACTAGTTTGTTGTATAGAAAAAGTAAAAAAAAAAGAAAAAATGTTAACCCATAAATGCTAGTAGCACATTTGTAATCATTTATTACACCAAGCCTCAGGCTTCTTTCCATTAATATTCACAACATTTTGTACCCTGTGTGAATACGGCTCGCCTCGCTTGCTACAAATGTGTTATGGACCGTGTAACTATGAAAATTCATTACTTTTATATTGAAATTTTATCACATGCGTGCATTTCTTTGGGCAATCAACTTGACATCTTTCTTGTTTCTAGCTCTCCTCACATTAATTATTAGGCATGAAATTCAAGTAAGTCTTTGTGCTTTAGAGATAAAGGCCCTTTCTTGTATAAATAGGAGCTCTATTTGATCTCAAAGGAAAAATAGTAAGGAGACAATGTAGCCTATAGTTTCAACCCATGGAAAACTGTAAACAGTGTAACAAGTCAGTTGTTTAAACCCCTTTGTGCTGCAGCTAGTTTGGATCTTCTTCCCCAGTCATATTTTCTCATTTTGCTTCTGACCTTTCCCCTAGTTAACCTAAGATTGTGTCCCCTTGTCCTTGAGTTGTTGTTTTTTGTTTTTTTTTAAGTTAAAAACACTTCCTTCCTGAACCTTATTTAATCATTTAACATAATTAAAAGTTCCAATGTCCCCTTTCTCTTCTTTCCTCCAGATTGTACAGATTTAGATCCTTAAAGGGGTATTCCAGGAAAATTCACAGGATAGGGCACCTCCGGATTGGACCCCGCCTACTTTGTTATGAATAGGGTCCTGGGTCGGCTCATGACCCGTGGCTCTATTTATTCCTATGGAGCAATGGAAAGAGACTTGGCTCTTTCCGTCGCTCCATAGGAATGAATAGAGCAGCAGGTCACGTACCGATTTGGGGCTCTATGCGTAACACAGCCAGAGGGGTCCAATACAGAGATCACCAGGGGGTTCCAGGGTCGGCCCCCGCGATCTCCTACTTTTCCCCTATGCTGTGGCTAGGGGAAAAGTAAATTTTTCCCGGAATACTCCTTTAAATCTTTCCTGATATGTTTTATGCCTGGCACCCTCCACCATTTTTGTAGCCCGTCTTTGGCCCCGTTCTATTTTATCAATATAATTTTATAAGTGAGGTCTCCAGAACTGGAAACCGTATTCCAGTTCCAGTTTTACTATCTCTATTTTAAAATGTTATTTAGTAAAAACTAAAAGGCACATGTATAATCGCTTTTGCGCCATTATTCTGGTGTATTTTGTGTTTATGCACAAGGAGTAACATTTAACACATCATTTATGAAGCTGTGTGGGTTGTTTTTGAGCAGTTTAGGCCATCTGCGCCTTTTTTCGATTTTTTTCACTCAGGGGAGGTGTGGTGGGGGCATGGTTAATGTTAGCTACTTTTTTGCTAGATTTATCATGTGTGATTTTTTTTTTTTTTATTTTGCGGAAAAATATTGCACAGCAGCACCATGTTCATAATGATAAATGTTGCGCATGTAGTGGATATTTTTGCGGAGCACATGAAAAGTGTGCAAGCACCAAAAATTATTGCACAAATGATACATTCCCCCTATAATCTTGAAAATACATTCACTTTAACGTCTTTCTTGATCTATCCAACTGTTTGGGGTTTTTTTTATATGCTTACCCGTAATGTTTATGCTTGCATGAGATTTTGCAGCCAAAATCTTTTCCCGCACATGAGTTTGGATTTCTATTTAGAAGAAGTTGTATATTCCATTGTTAGAATTGACAATTCATGTTAAGTCATCTTTTCTTTCAGTTCAGTTATGTTTTATTTTAGGCTGGAAACACACACAGCAGTTTTTTTGAAAAACTGCCACTGCTGTTTTTGTGCCAAAAGTAGATTCAAATGGGACGGAAAATATAAATGGAGGACTTGTACTTTTCTGTTGGATCCACTTCTGGTTTTGGCAGAAAAACTGGCAAAAAATGCTGTGAGTGTTTCCAGCTGTAAAGAAGTATCCCCATCTCAATTAATACCCCTTTAACTGCAGTCCTGCATATTTAGACTTGTGCTGACATTTGACTTACAAACACATATTTCCAGGCACTACTAGCCTTTGTTCACACACCGTAAAATAAAGGTAATACACAGCCTTATTACATATGGAAAGGACCCAGTGGCGTAGCTATAGGGGTCGCAGTGGTCGCCATGACGACCGGGCCCCTACGCTAGGGGGGCCCGCACGGCCCCCCTTGCCACTTGTCTCTGAGCATCCCGAGAAACTGTGGCCGCGCAGCTTCTCGGGATGCACTGATCGCTTTGATGTTCTGCCCGCACAGTGAGCGGGCGGAACATTAAAGCGATCAGAATACAGGAGCAGGACCTGTCAGCGCCCTCCTCCTGTATTCCCTCCCATAGACTGCCGGCACTTCATACCAGCGGCCTATGGGAGGCCGGGACCTCTCCGGCAGGCGTGATGATGTGATGTCATCACGCCTGCCGGAAGCCCCGTCCCTGCGGCTCGCAAGATGGAGCCAGAAGAGGAGGAAGAGCTGCTGCCTGCACAGCGCGGATTAGGTGAGTATGATGTTTGTTTTTTTTAGGGGCACCTCTGGGGGCATTATTAGTATATGGGGGCACCTCTGGGGGCATTATTAGTATATGGGGGCACCTCTGGGGGCATTATTAGTTCATTGGAGGCACCTTTGGGGGCATTATTAGTATATGGGGCACCTCTGGGGCATTATTAGCTCATGGGGGAACCTCTGGGGGCATTATTAGTTCATTGGGGGCACCTATGGGGGCATTATTAGTATATGGGGCACCTCTGGGGGCATTATTAGCTTATGGGGGCACCTCTGGGGGCATTATTAGTATATGGGGGCACCTCTGGGGGCATTATTAGCTCATGGGGGCACCTCTGGGGGCATTATTAGTTCATGGGGGCACCTCTGGGGGCATTATTAGTTCATGGGGCACCTCTGGGGGCATTATTAGCTCATAAGGGCACCTCTGGGGGCATTATTAGCTCATGGGGGCACCTCTGGGGGCATTATTAGTTCATGGGGGCACCTCTGGGGGCATTATTAGTTCATGGGGGCACCTCTGGGGGCATTATTAGTTCATGGGGGCACCTCTGGGGGCATTATTAGTTCATGGGGGCACCTCTGGGGGCATTATTAGTTCATTGGGGGCACCTCTGGGGCATTATTAGTTCATGGGGGCACCTCTGGGGGCATTATTAGTTCATTGGGGGCACCTCTGGGGGCATTATTAGTTCATGGGGGCACCTCTGGGGGCATTATTAGTTCATGGGGGCACCTCTGGGGGCATTATTAGTTTATTGGGGGCAACTCTGGGGGCATTATTAGTTCATAGGGGCACCTCTGGGGGCATTATTAGTATATGGGGGCACCTCTGGGGGCATTATTAGTTCATGAGGGCCACCTCTGGGGGCATTATTAGTATATGGGGGCACCTATGGGGGCATTATTAGTATATGGGGGCACCTCTGGGGGCATTATTAGTTCATGAGGGCCACCTCTGGGGGCATTATTAGTATATGGGGGCACCTCTGGGGGCATTATTAGTATATGGGGGCACCTATGGGGGCATTATTAGTATATGGGGGCACCTCTGGGGGCATTATTAGTTCATGGGGGCCATCTCTGGGGGCATTATTAGTATATGGGGGCACCTCTGGGGGCATTATTAGTTCATGGGGGCACCTCTGGGGGCATTATTAGCTCATGGGGGCATCTCTGGGGACATTATTAGCTCATGGGGGTACCTCTGGGGGCATTATTAGTACATGGGGGCACCTCTGGGGGCATTATTAGCTCATGGGGGCACAGCAGGGAATCCTACATACAGGGGGCACAGCAGGGGATCCTACATACAGGGGATCCTACATCCCACATTCCTACTCGCTTTACTGCACATAACACCAAACAGTGCAGTTACTTTGGGAGCCTACAGGGGGGAGAAAGGAAAGGAAGCTGCTAGAAATGTGCGGAGCCTAAATTGTTTGTCTCGCAGGTTCTGAAAAGATGAAACATATCTGGAAGAAATCATCATGGAGGTCTGGGCCGGATGGAGAGGAAAAGGGAAAGTGACGCCTCAGATCAAAGAAGACTTCACCTGTGAGTCCCTGTATGACACTTTTCTTATTTTGTAGAACATTATTTAGTAGGGGTGCCCCGAGGTGACATCTACTACATTATCTGTACTCAGAGATATCACTGTGTTATCTGTGGTGTTACATAGGACTGCAGGTGACATCTGCTACATTACCTGTACTCAGAGATATCACTGCGTTATCTGTGGTGTTACATAGGACTGCAGGTGACATCTACATTATCTGTACTCAGAGATATCACTGTGTTATCTGTGCTGTTACATAGGACTGCAGGTGACATCTACATTATATGTACTCAGAGATATCACTGTGTTATCTGTGCTGTTACATAGGACTGCAGGTGACTACTACATTATCTGTACTCAGAGATATCACTGTGTTATATGTGCTGTTACATAGGACTGCAGGTGACTACTACATTATCTGTACTCAGAGGGATATCACTGTGTTATCTGTGGTGTTACATAGGACTGCAGGTGACATCTACATTATCTGTACTCAGAGATATCACTGTGTTATCTGTCGTGTTACATAGGACTGCAGGTGACTACTACATTATCTGTACTCAGAGGGATATCACTGTTATCTGTGGTGTTACATAGGACTGCAGGTGACATCTACATTATCTGTACTCAGAGATATCACTGTGTTATATGTGCTGTTACATAGGACTGCAGGTGACTACTACATTATCTGTACTCAGAGGGATATCACTGTGTTATCTGTGGTGTTACATAGGACTGCAGGTGACATCTACATTATCTGTACTCAGAGATATCACTGTGTTATCTGTCGTGTTACATAGGACTGCAGGTGACTACTACATTATCTGCACTCAGAGGGATATCACTGTTATCTGTGGTGTTACATAGGACTGCAGGTGACATCTACATTATCTGTACTCAGAGATATCACTGTGTTATCTGTGGTGTTACATAAGACTGCAGGTGACTACTACATTATCTGTACTCAGAGGGATATCACTGTGTTATCTGTGCTGTTACATGGGACTGCAGGTGAAATCTACTACATTATCTGTACTCAGAGATACATAGTTACATAGTTAATACGGTTGAAAAAAGACACATGTCCATCAAATTCAACCAAGGAGGGGATGGATGCAGGGAAGGGGGGAGGGTTGATAGGTTCTATACATAGGCATTTATATTATTTTGCTCTAAGAACTTGTCTAGGCCGGTTTTGAAGCCCTCTACTGTTGTTGCTGTGACCAGATCCTGTGGTAGACTGTTCCACAGATTCACAGTTCTCATTGTAAAGAAGGCTTGTCGCCTCCGGAGATAACACTGTGTTTTGTGGTGTTACATAGGACTGCAGGTGACTACTACATTATCTGTACTCAAAGGGATATCACTGTTATCTGTGATGTTACATAGGACTGCAGGTGATATCAGGTGACTTCTCCAGGTTGCAGAAGTTCAAACTTCATCGTGCCCTGCTGACAGTTTATTATGGGAGTTGTAGTTTTGCAGCATGTGGCTCTTCAGGTTGCAGCACTACAACCCCCATCGTTTCCAACTGGCAGTTTATGATGAGAGTTGTAGTTTTTCAGCTGGAGAGTCAAAGATTGGAATACAATGAGTAGACAATGACACAGTACAGTCCATTAATTATAGGGGGCAGTAGTGCAGTACATGAGGTGGAGGCAGTGACAGTGCATTAGAACATGGTGGCACATTAGAGTAATTGGATATAACGTTAGATATGACTTTGCCTGATCGGGTGAGATGGGGGGGCCCCAAGCTAAAATTTTGCACCAGGGCCCATCAGCCTTTAGCTATGCCCCTGTATATATATAACAAAAGGGGTTGCCTATGGGAGGGGTTGCCTTCATGGAGGATACAGTTTGTTGGGGGGAGAAGGTACCTACCAGGGGGACTTGCTATAGGCTAATGCACAGAGGTGATCTACCTACTATTTGGGGAACAAAGAGGCTTCTAAATGAATGGGTCACAGCTATATGGATGCACAGAGAGGCCTTAAAGAGAACCAATCACCTGAAATTAACTGTCCCTATAATAAAAGATTCTCTGTCCCTAAGTCTATTCCTGAAGATACAGACTGCCTGTGCAGTCTGTATCTTATGCTTTTACCTAATCCAGTATAGCGGAGAAGTAAGGCCGGGGGCGGCCATCTTGATGATGTCACAGTGGTGCGTTCCAACGCTGGAACGCAAGGGACGTAATCAAGATGGCGTCCGGCTTTACTGCACCGCTACAGAGGAGTAGGTAAAGTATAAGATACAGACTGCAAAGGCAGTCTGTATCTTCATGAAGTTTATTTCTGAAGATACAGACTGCCTGTGCAGTCTGTATCTTATACTTTACCCACTCCTCTGTAGCGGTGCAGTAAAGCCGGGCGCCATCTTGATTACGTCCCTTGCGTTCCAGCGCTGGAACGCACCACTGACGTCATCAAGATGGCCGCCCCCGTCCTTACTGCTCCGCTCCGCTCCGCTATACAGCTGTAGGTAAAAGAATAAGATACAGACTGCACAGGCAGTCTGTATCTTCAGGAATAGACTAATGAGCCCAGTTAGGATATTCATACACAGCGATCTCGCGCTGTATAGCGCGGTATCACTGTGTACTTACAGAGCGGTGGCAAAGGCTCATGGGAGCCCTTCCTGCCGCTCGGCATGCCGGGAGCTTCCTGTCGCGCTCCGGCTCTTTTCAAAAGAGCCGGCGCGAGACACGAAAAGAAAATAGGTATATTGCGAAAACGCGGCCCTAAAAGTAATTAATTTAAATTACAAATATTAATAAAATAACAATTTTAATCTAATTATCGAAAAAAAAAAATTTAATTTCCGCCCATGATTGGTTCTCTTTAATGCTATCTTGGGATGGCCTATATTAAACGGGGGCACAGAGAAGAGTTGCGCTATATGGAAGCACAGAGAGGCATAATACTATATGAAAGCATAGAGGGGGGCTTGTCTACTATTTGGAGGCATACAATATATTCACCATAATGGCTTATAATGGGGAAACAGAGGGGTTTCTGTTACTGTGTGAGCCAATACAAATTGGGAGATTATATATAGATGAGGATGATGCTGGAGCGAGGAGCCTGAAATGTTTGTCTAGCAGAGACGAGGAATCACCAGGAGAAATCTTCATGATGGCCGGGCAAGATGGTGAAGAACTCTGATCAGCAAAAACGTGACCAAAGAAGACGCCTCCTGTGAGTTACTGGATAAATCTGTGCTGTAATAAATTTATAAAGTCTGGTCAGTGGGTTTTGGCACCCTGGTTACATATTGATATCCTATACTAAGGATAGGCTATCAATATGCGAAATTGCAACTACTATTGGGGGGCAATGGGGATATCCGGATGTGGCAGCCCTGCAGAACCTTTATAGCTAACTTGTGGCAGGTCTGGAAGCCTTCACTAGGCTTCTGGCTGCCATGACAAGCACGTTGTAATAGGGAAACAGAGGATGGGTAGGGGGGCCCAAGTTGACCTCTTGCACCAGGGCCCAAGAGACATTAGCTACGCCCCTGGAAGGACCTCCTTGTGTTCTCCCATTCTACCTGCAGGAGCAATGGTGAGAGGTAAGAGCTTGTTCACACTTGTGTTGTTTGGCGTCCACTCTCTCTGCCGGCGGTGCCTGCGGGGTTCAGGGGGCCCTTTGGGGTTTGGTCATGTGACATTGAGGTTGCAGGCCATTCCGTGGCCCCCCTTCTCTGCTTGCGCATGCTTTGCGGGGATTGGGTTGGCTGACCGGCACATTGATGTTTTTTGGTTAGGGTCTGACTTGTTATGTGTATCAGAGACCTGCACGTTGGTACATGAGGCAATATGGTTTGATCAAATTATATACTAACTTCTGATGTTGGTTTTTAATGTAGCTGAACAATATTTTGTGTCAACCATGGGTGCGATGTGCAGCCATTTCTGTCTTTTTGGCTTGTGCTTATTTTCAGTGTAATAATGTGCACCATGGAAGTCAATGGGAAATTGAATTGCAGTGCACACACACTGTACAGAATAACAGCTGTAATTAATTGAGACTGCCCAAATAATAAATATTATCATTTACCACTTGCTTTGGCAAAGTAAAGCTGTTTCTTTTCATCAGCATTGGGGAGAAAATTTTAAATTGGGCAGGGGGTGGGGGGAAAGTAACAAAGAACATATGTTCCTATGCTGCAACACATCGCTGGGCTCCCGTACCCTGCCAGATGCAGGCATTTTTTCCCGGCTGTGAGATACGTCAAGACCCAGCTGTTGCATCAATGAAGGGTGGGATTTAGCCCACTCCGCCAATCAGTGACTGTAGTAGTATCTCAACACGGAAAAAAAAAAAATTCACACTGTAGGTTGCATGCTGCATGTGGCTGAAGTACAAAAAAAAAAAAAATATATATATATATATATATATATATATATATATATATATATATATATTTGAAAAAGAGGATCTTAGCAAACCATTTGATGAAACAGAGTGTACCATGACACCACGTTAAGGTGTCCTCAGAGACATGGTCCATATGCATTCTCACACTCAGCCTAATTACAAACAACTTGCACCTCATGCCGATTGGCCGGGGTTGGTGAGGCCAGGCCAGTTGTCAGGGACGCCATCGGCAGAGAGCCAATTGCATGCTCTGACAGCAGCACAGGCCAGGCGTGCGGGTATCTTTCTAACAAATCATTAACTCAGCACGCACAAACCATGTACTATTATAGCGCTTATCCAGGTTTGGAAAAAAATGCCCACTTTCACCAATCTGGGTGTGATTTTGAGACTCAGTTTCATCGAAAGTGAATTAGCCTAAATGCAAAACCAAAACTGGAGACAAGAGTGGCACTGTTTCTGGACGAAAGCGGAAATGTTTTTCTAATTCTGGATAACCCCTTTAAAGCTGAAACCAATGGTTTGTAGGTAACAAAACATTTTCAATGCCTAATCTAAAAAACAGTAAAGTTGGAAAGAAGTCAGCAAATTATTACTTTACTATAGCTTTACGTGCTCGTAGACATATCACATCCTTGGTCCCTTTAGGAACCCGGTTTAAAAAAAAAATACAAAATGTGTGAGAACAAGAAGCAAAGCACTTTTGATGTGCATAGTATTTCAAGCCAGAGCATTTAATTAGTGTGGAAACATCAATATCACACTTTTCAAGTCATGTTATTCTACTAGACACCTTCTGGCACTGGAAGATGTCTTATAACACAACATGTGTAAGATGTCTCAGTAGAGCTTCAAGGTATATTATTAATTAGTTTGTCTTGGTAAGTAAATAGAGCAAGGAAAATAATGGTCCTGTCACTGAATCCTGCTTGATTCTCTTGGGTATGACATGCTAGAGCAGAAAATCAGTAAAACTGAGATTATCTCATCTAGCATAGTGCATGGTAAAATTAATTTTGACAGCAACAACTTTTTTTCTTCACTTTTCTTTAAATCATATTAAATCATATAAGTTCTCTCAACATAGACCTGCACTTGCTTATTTTTAGAAAAAGAAGAACCGCCAGTTTGTATTACACATATACAACATGGGATGGGGAGTTATCATACTAATGGGCGGCACAGGTGGCAAAAAGTCCCAAAATATTTCCACACACACTTGTTTGGCACAAGAGTTTATGACTTTTTTGCTTATGCAAGGGAGGTACAGATGGGGGTGGCAGAATGGTGGGCACTGCTGTATGCTGAAAAGGATGGGCCCTATGCTCGTACTGTATGAGGCTGGGTTCAAACTACATTTTGCAATCCATTTTTTTTTAACGTACACAAAAATTTGACCAAATGTTTCTGTACGTTCAAAAGAAATAAACGAATGTGTTTTGATCTGTTGCTTTTACAATAAAAGTCAAGGAAAAAATGGATCAAAACGGTTCATACTATTTTTATTCTTTTCTATCTCATCTTCTTTAAAAGATCTATCTACCTTTTGAGCTCAGTTAATACATGTAATAATCAATATATAAAGTTAAGCAATCTTGTAAATACACTGCATTACTTATCCATGCTATCTTACATGCTATATCACATTTCTGAGATGCGTTCACAATCTGGCAGGCTTTGCAGCAGAAATCTCCCAGCATTCCATGGTGGCTCAGAAACTGCACAGTCAACCGTTTTTGTATCCAAGGAAATATAAAACCTTGGAATAATCTGAAATGATTTACCCCAATGCAATACATTTTGTATGTGCTTCCATGTGCTTGAGGCCTAAGGATTCACACATTCAGCAGGGTTTTTTTTGGATTGTATATTATGTCAGCAACTTGAAAAAAATGTGTCGATAAATTATGGTGATCCATATTTTTTGCAGATGTTAAAGATATTTCTTCCATAAAAGTTACGGATTCGCTTGGGGAACTTCCGGCGCCTCTGTCATTCTACCAAAGCTCTCCCGGGCAGCCGAGCATCTGATGAGATGCTCGGGAGAGCTTCGGGGATCTCCGGCGCAGGCAGTGTACGTCACACTGCCTTTGCCGGGAATGGGCCAGATGATGTGCGGGTGCCTGGAACGGGCCCCAGGTGAGTAAACTGTTTTTTTTTTTTAATTTAGCTCCAGTTAACCCCTGCCTGACTGCAGCTGGGCCGCGGTCAGGCAGGGGTTAACATTTTCCGGCGTATAAGGCGAACCCCTGACAATCTTCTTAAAAGTCAGGGGTCGTCTTATACGCCCAGTCAAGGACGGAAAATACGGTAGTATGGGGAGGGAAATACCTGGGGGAGGGAGGAGGTAAGCCAGGGAGAGAGGAAGGGTCATAGTTATAAAGGGAAGGTTGCCTGGTCAAAAGCAGGACAAATTTTTCTGATCCTTCTACCCACCTTTTTGTTTTGTTGTATGGTTCATGCAATTGTCATTTTATTATGTAAAAGGTTGTTAATCCAGGGATTTATTCTGACTTCCATTTTGGAGCCGGGAAGGAAATTTCTCCCTGTAATGGGACAAATTGGCACTGGCCTCATAATGGTTTTTTGCCTTCCTCTGGATCAACACAGTAGGGTTATATTGTAGGTTGAACTTGATGGACGATTTTTAACCTAATTAACTATGTAAACTATGGAAATCGTGATCCTTCGCCAAGGTTATGATGGGCGTATTAGGGGTTCCCTTGGCAGGGACAGTTCTGCTTTGCTGTAGTGCTGCTGTCAAGGGGGGAGGGCCTGGTTGTCGGAGTACCCTCAGGAATGGACTCTTTTAGTTTTGTGGATGAAGGGTCATGATTTGTGTCGGGCCTTCCCATTTGTACTTTAATGTTTCAAATAAAATCCAGCCTATGCTGCAATATTTTCCACCAAAGTATGTTGTGTTTGTATTTATTGGGGTTTGTATCATATAGGTTCTTGGGTTATTGTAGGAGTGGGGTTAGCAGGTATGCCCCTTATAGCTCAGACTAATATAATGACAGCGGTCCTAGGAACCTTTGTAGTATTTTAGGTTAAAAGGGACAGCCTACAATACATACATTATACATCATTGACTGCAGAGGGGGGGAAGAAAGTCATTTTGTCATGAAAGGTAACAGTCAGTCTGTTAGGTATTTGCTGTATTATATTATTAGATTTGTACTTTTTATTACATAGAATGTCTACTGCATTATTGACAAAGGTACAGTGAAGACTTGACCTTCAAGGACAGAAGAAATACTACTGGATGTGCTCCATGAATCAGAGAGTTATTATTCATAGTTGCAGCTGAACAAGCTTGTTCTTTTATTTCTAGAGCATGGCAAACAATAACTGCTCTGATTGTGATTATGGGGCACTACACAATGTCATGTCATTTTTCTAACATGTCTTTGCTTCACAGAATACATTTTATATGTTCTTCTATAACCAGTAAAATGGCTCTATGCTGGCTTACTGTAAATTAAAAGTATATAGTATATAACTTAGGCATCCCCAGAAGACCACCTCTTTGAGAAGACAGATTTGTATATAATGGCCCCTTTGTGATCCTATTTAAAACTCTTCTCTATGGGTTGTCCAATGAAATGAAATCAGGGGACAGAGTGTGAAGAGAGGACAAGAAGGAGACAGAGGAGGGGAGGAAAGCATTGAATCTCTTCCCTTGCTTCCTCCGTCACATCAGTGATACATCCCCGGATTGTGAACAGCGCATGGGATACGGCACTTGGGGACTAGATGAAGCTGCCATACTGTATGTGCAGCAGATGTCATACTGCATCAGATCAGCCCACCCCATATGCTGCAATGCAACCTGCCATTACCTGTTACAGAAGATGCCATCCTCTGTAAAAAACAGATTAACTACGCTGAGTAGAATGGGAAAATATGCTATGCTAGCGACTTAGAAATATGGAGTCCTTATGGGAATGAAGAAGAGCATTCTGAAAACTACAGTGATATCAACATTACTGCTTTACTGGGAGTTATTCTATTTCTATCCATTAGACAGTGGCCTATACAATTTCCCTGCTCTTTTTCATCTCTTGGCACTACTGAACTTGGTCTTGATGCTGAGCGGGCCAGGACACAGCACAGAAACATCAGGAGCAAAGAGGGCACTCTTCAAAATTCATGTTACTTCGATGGATGTCAATACACCACCTGTACGAGGTAGCACAGGGGACGACCACATAACACCAAGGAAGGTAACATGCAGGCGAGTACTAAACGCCTCTACAAACCTAATATATCACCTGTATATTACTATTGCGTGTGCACTGTATTTATTTCAACTGTAGGCATACACAGTAGGTCAAATACTAGGGTTCATACTCATTTCAATGAAAGCACCACACCATGCAAACTTCTCGCTCCCTAAGACAGTGCTGCACGCTTCAGATATACGGCTGGGCCGTCTAATATGACCCTACGTTATGGATCTGGAATAGCCACCTGAATATTTACCACAATGAATTTTGGAGTCATCATTTTTTTATTTTTTCATCCCTGCTATTTAAAAGCAAATCCATCTACCCAGACATTAGGTTTTGTTTTTTGTTTCTGTCAAGCCTATGGCCTATAGCTGTATACATGTTTTCCCAAAGATTATATTACCCAGATGTAGAGGCTTATTACACAGTGAGATTATCTGCCAGATTTCTCCCCTTGCTATAAAGAAAGTGATCAGCAGACAAGTAAGCAAACGCTTGCCTGTTACCTGATTGTTGACTTTCAACATGTTTAAATATAATTCCCTGTCAGCCGCACATATCTATATGAGTTGTACGGCCTACAGCTGATTAAAGGAAAGGGCTGCACAAACATCGCTAGCCTTGTTCATTCAGCCCTGGTCGCACACACAATTATCAAGCCTTTTAACAGGCTCGGTAATTGAGCATAGATCTAGTGGGCCGAGCCGTGTAATAAAGCCTTTAGTTATAGTATAGTTACGACTGCTATATGCACACTTTAATTTACATTAGGGCTCGGTTCACACGTTGTAAGAGTGCGGCTGTATTTGCGGCTGTAATTGTGCGGCGGTATTTTTGGTGGTTCGTGTGTATGCTTGGAAGTATAGGATATGCGGCTGCACAGTGCACACTATCTCTGAATCTACGGCCCTATCGTAAACGGACCCGTAAAAAATGAACAAGACCATTGTTTGCGGCTGAACATGCGGCCGAGGATTGACAGGCGGTCCGTACGGAGTACTTCAAAAATAGCCGGCAATGATGCCGAATGCCGATGCCTCTAATAGTTAATATATTAAATTAATCAAACACATTTTCTTTGTAATCAAGACACTTTCGTTGATCAATAATTTATTTCTAACGAATCCATCATTTTGCAATTAAATATACTGTTAAAAAAAATAGATATATAAATAAATGTATATTTATCTATATATTTATTTTTTGACAGTATATTGAATTACACAATGATGGATTTGTTAGAATTAAATTATTGACCAACGAAACTGAATTTATTTAAACGAAAATGTGTTTTATTCATTAAATATTAATTAGTACAGGAAGCTCTATAAGCCGTTAATTCATATGCTGGCAATAGAGCATTCTGTACTAATCATCACTTTACTTTAATGAAAACATCAAATGTTTCTTCTAATTATGTTATCACAATAGCATTATTAGAAGAAACATTTAGAATTATATGTGCGCTCAGCTGATTGGCTGATCGGCTGAGCGCACATATAATGAGCCGGTCCGCAGCACACTGACTTCATTGTGCTGCGGACCAGCGAAGAGGACACATCGGGGTGAGTATAGAGCTCTCCCCACCCCCTCCCCGGCACTGCACCCCTCCCAGCAAGGAAGGGGGGTCACTTAACCCCTTCCTTGCTGGGATGGATGCAGTCTGACATCAGTCTGGCCCCCAAGGGGTTAAGGGGGATGCAATACATCCTCCCTTAACCCCTTGGGGGCCAGACTGTAAGCAGCGATCTGTAAAGATGCTGCATACTGTAAGGAGCACAACACCGCTCACAATGATGGGTGTTGTGCTCCTGTTTGTGTGTTTTTTGTGTGTTTCTCCCTTTTTGTTTTTCAGATATCGGTATCCTGGGGATTACGTCGGATTCCATGGACTACGTCGATGACCAGCGGTTGTTCTTAAAATTTTTTTTTATAAAATGGTCAATGAGGGGTGTGGGGGTGTTTTTATTTGAATAAAAAAATTTGTAAACTTGTGTCTTGTCTTTATTTCTTTACTTTATAGACTTAGTAGTGGAAGCCGTCTAATAGACGGAATCCATTACTAAGTTGGGGCCTAGTGTTAGCCGGTATAAAATGGCTAACACTAACCCCCTATTATTACCCCAGTACCCAATGCCACCAGGGGTACTGAGAAGAGCCGGGTGCCAGTGGTCCCGGAGCGTCAATATTGGCGCTCCTGGACCGGGCGGCAGCAGGCTGGTAAGATTTAGACTGGGGAGGGCCTAAACCAATGGCTCTTCCCAACCTGGTGTTACCAGGCTGCTGTCGTTTGGTTTTTAACCCGGCTGGTTATAAAAATAGGGGGGACCCTATGCGTTTTTTTTTATTTATTTATTTAAAAAAAAAAAACGCATAGAGTCCCCCCTATTTTTATAACCAGCCGGGTTAAAAACCAAACGACAGCAGCCTGGTAACACCAGGGTGGGAAGAGCCATTGTTTTAGGCCCTCCCCAGCCTAAATCTTACCAGCCTGCTGCCGCCCGGTCCAGGAGCGCCAATTTTGACGCTCCGGGACCACTGGCACCCGGCTCTTCCCAGTACCCCTGGTGGCATTGGGTACTGGGGTAATAATAGGGGGTTAGTGTTAGCCATTTTATACCGGCTAACACTAGGCCCCAACTTAGTAATGGATTCCGTCTATTAGACGGCTTCCACTACTAAGTCTATAAAGTAAAGAAATAAAGACAAGACACAAGTTTACAAATTTTTTTATTCAAATAAAAACACCCCCACACCCCTCATTGACCATTTTATTAAACAAAAATTCAAAGAACAACCGCTGGTCATCGACGTAGTCCATGGAATCCGACGTAATCCCCAGGATACCGATATCTGAAAAACAAAAAGGGAGAAACACACAAAAAACACACAAACAGGAGCACAACACCCATCATTGTGAGCGGTGTTGTGCTCCTTACAGTATGCAGCATCTTTACAGATCGCTGCTTACAGTCTGGCCCCCAAGGGGTTAAGGGAGGATGTATTGCATCCCCCTTAACCCCCTGGGGGCCAGACTGATGTCAGACTGCACCCATCCCAGCAAGGAAGGGGTTAAGTGACCCCCCTTCCTTGCTGGGAGGGGTGCAGTGCTGGGGAGGGGGTGGGGAGAGCTCTATACTCACCCCGATGTGTCCTCTTCGCTGGTCCGCAGCACAATGAAGTGACTGTACTGCGGACCGGCTCATTATATGTGCGCTCAGCCGAACAGCCAATCAGCTGAGCGCACATATAATTCTAAATGTTTCTTCTAATAATGCTATTGTCATAACATAATTAGAAGAAACATTTGATGTTTTCATTAAAGTTAAGTGATGATTAGTACAGAATGCTCTATTGCCGGCATATGAATTAACGGCTTATGGAGCTTCCTGTACTAATTAATATTTAATTAAGAAAACACATTTTCGTTTAAATAAATACAGTTTCTTTGTTCAATAATTTAATTCTAACAAATCCATCATTGTGCAATTAAATATACTGTCAAAAAATAAATATATATATAAATATACATTTATTTATATATATATTTATTTTAACAGTATATTTAATTGCAAAATGATGGAATCGTTTACATTTAATTATTGAACAATAAAAGGGACTTTATTACAAAGAAAATGTGTTTTATTAATTCAATATATTAACCATGAAAGACATCGGCTATAGTGCAGAGGATCGCAAACCTCGGTAATAGCGATTCATGTAAACTGTGTTCCCTGCTTTCCCAGATGCATCCAGAGGTGTTTGCATCACTTTCTTAAAAAATTTTTTCTTATTTTTAGTTGAACCAGATTTCCAAGTAAATGACCGTATGTTTTGAGCCGCATGTCTATTTTTTCCCACGGCAGTAGTTTCACCCGCACATTTACAGCCGCATAAAAAATACAGCCGCACAGTTACAGCGTGTGAACCCAGCCTAAGGGTGATTCTTCCTTTTATGCGCTTGTATACTTTACATGTAACTTTCTTCTGTTCCTTCTTTCTTGTATATGGCAGCTCATCTAATGAGAGGGTCACTTAACCCCCTTCATTGCTGGTATGGGTACAGTGTGAGATCAGTCTGGCCCCCAAGGGGTTAAGTGGGGATGCTATACATCCTTACTTAACCCTTTGGGGGCCACACTGTAAGCAGCTATCTGTGAAGATGCTGCATACTGTTAGGAGCAGAACACCTGTCAAAATGATGGGTGTTTTGCTGACTTTTTTTGTGTATGTTTCTCCCTTTTTGTTTTTGAGATATTGGTATGCAGAGGATTATGTCGGATTTTGTGTTTTTTGGGGGGATATTATTATTTTTAAATGGTCAATGAGGGGCGTGGAAGTGTTTTTATTACAATAAAAAAAAAAAATTATACCGGCTAACACTAGGCCCCAGCTTAGTAATGGATTCCGTCTATCAAACGCCTTCCACTACTAAGCCTGTAAAGAGATAAAGAAAAGACACAAGTGAAATTTTCTAAAATTCAAATAAATACACTCCCACACTCCTTGTTGACCATTTTATTTTTAAAAAATCCCCCCAAAAAGGTAACTGTACTAAAACAGCTAAACAATTGTTTAGCTGTGTTAGTGCAGTTCCTTAATATTTGAATTTTCGATCGGATATTTGATCAAAAATGAATCTATCAAATACAGTAATAGTAGATCGAATAGCTACTCAATCGAGTAGTGCTCGCTCATCTATAGTCGACAGACTTCCTGCGGGGGGCTGGATGACCTGACACTGTGGATGCTGGCAAGAAAGGTAATAGCACCAGTTGACAAAGTTCTATAACTTTTTAGTGTGGTGGTAGATTTAAAAAAAAAAAAAAAACCCAATAAGGAAGAAGTCTAATGGCCCTAATGCACGGAAAGATTATCGTGCAAAAAACGTTAAATTGTTCGAATTTAAACAATATTCTTTCAGTGTGTAGTTAGGTAATGATCAAACGACTAACGGAAATTTGTTCATATGTTGTTGATCACATCTTTTGAGCTGACCATAAAATCATTGTTAATCGTTCGCTTATCTTTCAGTGTAGGTATACATCGTTCATTCGTAATTATGTATGTTCGTAGACGAGAGTGTACAAACCATCGTAATTGCGATCGCAACGAAGGATTATCACTCCATGTATTATGGTGAATTATTTCGGGTCGTTCCCAAAATCGGTCGTTTATAGTTAATCAGTGGAAACTAAAAATTGCTTCATCTAATGGGACCCTAAATGTTTAATGTGTCAGATATCTAAAACAATTTACTCTTTTCCCATTATACTTTTTAATCCAACCTTATCACCAAAACGTGAACCCTGATGGTTCCCTGTGTATGTGTGACTTGACTGCCAATGGTTATATGCACACTCCCATGACAATGTGTAATTTATTCACACTAAGCAGGCTGTATATTCAAAATTCTACATGCACAAGATTCTGTTATTATGTTGCTGTATTTATAATGTTAACATCTGGAAAGAAGCACTGGATTACAAGTATAAAAGCCTAGTCAGGAAGAACAGGCAGATTACATTTTCATGAAGTCACATTGCTGTAATGTGCATTTTCATAACTACTGTATGACATTTATTTTAGTTTCCTTTTTATATTGCACTGAATTCCTGAGTATTATTATAGTGAGTAAAACTGTGACAGGAGCAATGTAAGGGAGCCAAATCATTGGAAATTTATGTCAGCAAGGCAATCTTTCTAGGATATCAGACTCTATGTAACTATGTTACATGTTGCGTAGGGGCATAAAACATCACTTTTTAATTCGATACAATAAAAACTAATACTATATATGAATAGTATGAAAGTAATTATGTGCAAATCAAAATGACTATAACACGAATCTGTGTGTCTTACAGCTATAGTAATATAATTTAAACAGGGGAAAGCAATAAGAGGGTGAAGGGACTAAGCGTCCTATTTATAATAAACACTGCTCATTAAAGGAGAAGTCCGGGCAGGGGGATTTTTTTTCTAAAGGGTCAGGGAAGGGGAGGATGAAAAAAAAAACATGCACTTACCTCCCCGACTCCTGCGCTGGTACCAGCATACCTCCGCTCCATTCCCTCTGCCCCTTCCTTGGCTTCAGAGGTAACGTTCCAGGTCCACTCAGCAGGCCTGGAACGTCACGTCCCAGGTCACCTCTGAAGACAAGGAAGGGGCAGAAGGAATGGAGCGGCAGTATGCTGGCACTAGCGCTATAGCCGGGGAGGTAAGTGCATGTTATTTTTTCCATCCTCCCCAGCACTTTTGAAAAAATCTCCCTGCTCAGACTTCTTCTTAACAACTTTCTTATTAAAACATAGTAAACTAAAAAACATGAATTCAGTGGTAGAGAAGAAAAAAATACAGGCCTATGGCTGTATCCATGTTTTCCCGGACTCCCTAGGGCTGCATTCAACTTCTTCAGCCCCCGGTACTAAAATGTCGAACAATCAGACTCAAGCATGCTCGAGTTGCGCTCATCTCTACTCATCTCCCCTGCACATGACTTCTGCACAGATCAGAAACCATGCCAATCTATTGTGCATATGTCCATGAGGCTTTCTGGAAAGAATATTCTAAAAGCTGTTAAAAACACCTCTGGTAATTGGCTGCCCCCATAATATTGTACAAAAATTTTATTTAAAAAATGTAATCAGAAAATGGAAACAGATACGGAATCTCTAATCAGTAAAAGAAAAAAATATATATATAAATAAATAAATATATATATATATATATATATATATATATATATATATACAGAAGAATTTTTAGGATGCAGTTCTTTTAAAAAATGCCTTATTTTGCAAAAGCAGGTGGTAAAAAGGATCGCAATGCATTATGGCCTTTAATCTATACAGTGTGTGCACCGCAGGCCAGTTTCCTATTGACTTCAATAGAGCACATTATTTTATTGAAAACACGGCTGTATTTTTACCACATAATTGCGGTCGTATTTTACCTTTATTTTACTGTGTGTGTGTGTGAACATAGCCTTAAAGACATTTTAGTTGTGCTTCAAGGGTCTGATGCAGATCTCTGTGCTCATTTAGTAAGCCCCTATTACATGGAGCGATTATGTGCCCAACCGGGCGGATATCACTCCATGAGATAAAGACAATGATCAGCTGAGGAAACAGCATCACTCCACGTGATAGGTAATGCACGGTCGACGGCTGATGAAAGGGTATAGAAAATATAAAAAATGTAATTATACTTACCTCTCCAGTCCCCTGTTGTCCTCATGTCTTTTCCTTTGTAGCCACTGGCAACACTTCCTAACCCATCTCTGCAGTGACAGTCCATTCAGTCAATCATTGGCCATTGCGCTGTCCCGTCTCAGTCAGTGATTGGCTGGGTGGGCTATCCCTGCCAGGACTGGTTCAGAGGTGTCAGAAGAGGACACCGAGGGAGCATTGAGAGGTATGAATAACATATAAAGGGCTGCATGGGCATCTCCCCCCCCACACACACACACAAACACACACAATTATTGAGCCGTGTATAGGCTTACTAAGCGAGTGCCGATCTAGCAGACAGTTTGGGTCAGGCCATAAGCCTTCACAGTGCTTGAACAATTGTGTGGCCCTTTTAATTCTTTATTCATTATTGCTTACAATGTGCAGCCAATAACAATGATCTTATTGTCCAAACAAAAGACACAATCAGACTACAAATAAGTATTGTCTGTTTTGTCAGCTGACCACCTTCCCTTTTACACAGGCCATTTACAGTATGAACGCTCATTTGGTAACAGGCATCTTTTCTAGAAGCATAGGGTGGGTCTTCTGACAATTATTGTAATAGGTAGTTTTTATCTTTTATAGTATTTTATCTTCCTACACCATTCAATGAGCTAGCAATTTACGAAATCCTAAGTGCTGCCGTGCCAAAAGATACTATACAAACAAAAGAAAATACCAGCCTAGAATACATAATCCACAGGTCTATGACGGTTATGTGCCTAATTTCTTGGTGGATGATGCCTTGTGGATGATTCATCTCCTCTGTTTCTGGGGCTGTACAAATATGTCTGCAAATCAGATCATCCCATCAGTATCCAAGTGAATAGAGATTTATATATTATACATGGCGCTATTCTTGGAATACATATGACCACGAGGGTGGATAATGTTATGTGAACATGTTCTGGTCTCATTTGGAAAAGTCTCCCATGATATCTATGTTACTGTTTCTATTACTGTATTGCCAAGGTACATAAAAGAAATAAGTCATCAGAAAATGACATATTGTTTCGATAAGGTTCTTATGTGAAACATGTATTTTTAATAATCAGTATAATTATAGTTTTCTGCCTTTTTCTTCTCACTGCAAGAGACCTCCTACCCATAGAGAGCCAGGGAGTGAAGCCTCTGGCTAAGTGCTTCTCCCAGCTCTATACAACAATAGGTGGGGGTCTGAACACCCAGGTCTCAACCAATCAAAACGTTTGACATGTCTCTACAATTTACCACTAAAGGATCCCACAACACCTCATAGTTGCAAACGGTAAAAACTTTAGTAGTTACAAATGAATCATACAACCACCTTAAAAAGGGGAATAGTTACAGTATAAACAGGAATGATACAGCACCTTGGGCTGTATCGATGGTCACAGTTGCAGAAATACAGAATAAACAAATAAGGTTTGAGGTGCTAGGGTATTATAGCTATAACCTTTCTGTATAACAGTATAATGCAATCTATCCAGCCAAATCTTTTGTATCAGTATGTGCACGGAACAAATTTCTACAGCATAAAAATACATACAATCAATCTATCAATACGGGCCACATGATGCCTGCCCCAACACATGTTTGAGTAAAGTTGTTTCCAGGATAGGATACGTCAAAAGTTTTTATGTGACAGTGGTCAATTAAAGGGGGTTTATTAGCCGAAAAATTAATTTTTATCACGAAAAAGCAGTTTGAAACTCCCCCTGCCCGTCTTCATCATTGTGTATGGAGAGGGGAGGGGTGGAGGGAGATGAGGCACAAAAACAGGAAAACAAAGAGTAAATTAACAGCTACATCACCGGCTATCTCCACTGACAGTCAGCACTGACCTCTCTGACCTCTGAATACAGCTTTTATGGAGCTCCTGGCTGTGTAATCCTTTGTTCTCTGCTGTCTGCTGCCGACTCCCTCCTCCCCCCTCCCCTCTCTATAGAACAGACAAGGTTGTGTCTGATGCATCAGGCCACAATTTCCTGATTTTTTGCAGTGAATGGAAAAGAGGAAGGAGGGGGGAACCTGGGAAAAGTCTTTTTGAATGCAAATAGTGGCATATTTGCCTAATAAACCCAATTACAAAGTTTCTTAAAATCGCCTGGACTATTGATTTCTGCAAAAAAAAACAAAAAAAACGAAAGTGGCCACTTAAGAGGTGTATATCTTTTAATGAATTTCTCATATCGCTAGCTATTTGTGTGCCACAAATTGAAATCTATGCCAGCTATGCTATGCTCTGCTATGCTGTTCGGTGCAAGCTATGGAGTTAAGCCCGCACTAGACTGGTCGTGCTAGAGTTTGTAAAGACACATCAGAACTCTGGCAGTATGCTGTCAATCGACGTCATTCTGCCAGAGTTCTCATGTGTCTTGCAGTAACCGATTGTATTTTTTTGGCTCTAAATTTGGTTTACACATCCCTTGAAGGTGAACCAAGCACCCTCCACTCCGAGCAGGGCACCTGGTAACATTGATTTCAATGGTGTTTGTTACCCGAGTCGAGCACTGAAAAACGACGAGCACTCAACAATAGTAATTGTATTCTACTGTAAATCAGTCCTGTCCCTCCCACTATACCCTGCCCAAAGAAAAGTTATGAGCCACAAATTGTTGCCAAGTCTAGCGGAAATAGTTTAATAGACTCTATCCTAATCTCTATTACCTTTGGTCTTCCACAGCACGCTAATTCTCAAACTGCATGGCTAAGGGTCTTTTTAGATGTACAGATAAATTGCTAAAGCGATCATTCAGTGAAGGAGGAGCGATGATTTGTTGTCTTCAATCGCTACAAGACTTCACAGATTCAATCATTTTAATAGAATTTTGTAAAGTAGTATTGTAAAGTGTACTCCCACTGATCCCTGTAAATGACCAAATGACATTTGTTTATACCAAAAGGTTTATGAATGATTAACAATGATTTTTTTATGTCAGCACAAAAGATACGATCGATGCACGAATTCTCGTTCGGCATTCCTGTGCTGCTGTGCTAACACTATCAGTATAACAATTTACCAATCGTCTTGTGTTGAAAGACCTTAAAGGAGTACTCCGGCGGGGGGGGCACTTTTTTGATGGGACCAGGGAGGGGGTGGCTGAGGAAAAAGACATCCACCCACCTACCCGGTTCCAGTGGCGGGTCCCGCATTGCGGCACTCCGGTCCCCGGTCCCGGCCGCTTCCTGGTGTCTGACGCCGCCCGAGACGCTACGTCTCAGGTCCACTCAGCCATTCAGTGACAGAGGCGGGATCTGAGCGGACTTGACACGGATCCCGCCTCCTTCACTGAGTCCCATCAAAAAAGTGCCCCCTTGCCGAAGTACCCCTTTAAAGAAGCAGTACAAAAAAATTATTATTGCTCCCCCCCCGCTAGCCGCTGACGCATATACTCACCGCAGCTGATCGGTGTCCCGCAGCGTGGCTTCATTCTGGTCCTGCTGCGTCATTCAAATCTGGCGCACGCTCACATCAACCTCTGCTGTGACTCCTCTTCTGTGTCCTGTGATTGAATGACAGAAAACACGTGCTTCCATAGAAAATGCATGGAAGCGTGTGAGTTCCAGCGTACAATCACAGGAGACAGTAGAGGAGTCACAGCAGAGGCGCGAGCCAGATTTGAACGGTGCCGCGGGACTGGACACCGATCAGCTGTAGTGAATATACGCACCAGCACCAAGCGGGGGGGGGGGGGCAATAATAACTTTTTGTGAACTGCTTCTTTAACTTACTTGGTATTTCTCTTTGCACAATGTACAGTACATATGCAGAGGTGGCCAATGAGCATGTTCGAGTTGGATCACTCTGCATTTGACAAAGTTAGATGCAGCCCTAAGGGGTCCTGGAACACGGGGATGCAGCAATATGCTCCATGCTTAAGTTTCACTCAACTCTAGACCTTAATTTATCCCCAGATTTTAGTAGCCCACTGGCCCCCATACAGCTGGTCATCAGAGATGAGTCAATTGATTTGGCCAAAATCAGATTCTTTCCAAGTTTTTACAAAAAATTGGATTTGGATTAGACTCGGAAGATTCTACTTCTACTAAAGCTTGGTCGTCCAAGGAATGATGGAAATTGTACTTTTTCAACAGCTGTAGGGCCTGACTTTAATAACTGGCCTAGGCAATGCTTTATACATTGCAGCTTCCATTTTTACTGGGCCTGGTGCCCTGCAGTCACCCTAGCTGCTCAGTGTATTGTACAGGAGACTCCTGGCATTTAATGGGACCCCCTGATCCTGTAATACTTTGCATGGGCCATCTCTGGGCACATCTCTACTGGTCATGGCAATGGTGTGGTGTGGTCTTATGAAGGTCAGCAAAAAAAATACTACCACTGCAAACTGCATAATACAATGATAATAAGATAACTGTACACCACTAATAAAACATTTTTTTTATTTTAAGTAAGAGACATTGGAACATTCACAACAATGGAACTGAATGACAAACACTTAGCAGCATGAGAGGACGGTACAGTATTTAGCTTTGCAGACATTGTGGAATTGATAAGGGTCAAGATTCTTAGACCCCAAAGGAATCTGCTGCACACTACTGCCTCCTCACAGCTATACAGAGCCGTACATAGTATATTGCTCACATGGTAGTCTTTGAGAGGAGGTTAAGAGACACAGAAGGCTACAACACTTTATGTCAATGGACAGGCCGAGTCTCATAACCCAATCATAACCCAATATCCTGCAATATCAATCCTCTCAAAACTGACGACTTGTCCGCTACTGTCGGAGCATCCTCTTGTATTTGGGCATCACTGTTGCTTCTACTGTACTACAGGAAACTCCACTGGCATCAATACAGCCTATATGAGTAACACGTTACAAATCATATACCCAGAATGCTCTACTAGTATGAAGTCTATAATGGTTCTCTATGTAAACAGTATAATAGTACCAAAAAAAAATTGAGATGTGTGGGAATGGATAGGCATGGATTGAACTTAAGGGTACAAACCCACACACCGTATACACAGCAGATACGCAACAAATACACAGCAGATTTGTTGGTACAGATTTGATGCTGTGTTCAGTTATTTAGATCTAATCTGCTGCGTTTTTGCTGCGTATTTGCTGCGTGTTTGCTGCGTATTTGCTGCGTATTGCAGCAGTAAATACGCTGCATATACGGTGTGTGGGTTTATACCCTTAAACTTGTTTTCTGTCTATATAGTACCAATTTAAAAGACTTAATGTGTATTCAAATAAATATACAGTACATTCTGCTTCCAAAAAGTGTTTGCTATTCTCTAGTTAGAAAATGAATGCCCAACCATGCCAAGTTGCAAACTGCTGACAATATTTATGCCGTTTCGGCATTTTTGGAGGGCATTAAGCAATTATGTTGATACATCCCATATACATCTGTTCAGCAAGCACATCAAATTTGAGCGCCAAAATTCTGTCTATGGATACCAGTCAGCTAATAAAGCTATAGACTAAGATACTGTAGCGTCTCTGAGCCGATCTATAAAAGCGCTGGATGAACGTTGTATCATTCCCTTTGTAGTTGTTATTTTTTTCCTATCATAATTATTACATGTATTTTACGGCAAATATACTCGTTTTCTATGCGTCTATCAGAATATAAATTGACTGCTTGTTTTGACATTGTTTTGACACCAACCTCTAGAACTGCTGAATACTGTGCGTTCCTAAGGAGTTTTCTCGTGTTCTATGTTATTGTAGCTGTGGGGTTCGATAATGAAAATGATGAAATTTTACACTAATTTACGTGTCGGCTAATGATACCTCTGGAAAGGGGGTTAAAGAGCTATGAATATAATTATCTTGACTTATACTATACATTAGGTGCATTAACCAGGGGTAAATTAGATTGATGTGATACAGTTTAGGTATAATTGTGTTAAGAGGTTTATAGGTCAATTCTTCCCCTGCAAAGCATCCATTTTTAGCAGCCTCACTACACAAATTGTTTCAGGGATAATTGCTGGAATTCAGGCAGATTTACTAACAAACAAGTGTCGTTCATCTTAGAAGAAATACATGCCTTGGTTTCCTCCAGTTTATTTCAATTCTCATAATGATCTGCTCTATTTCCTAAGGGTGCCAGCTGCAGTTTACAGTAGCGTGCAGAGCATAGTCCATTAACTCATGTTCTGGGGTGTCAAAGAGGCATTCTGTGTGAATACACTTACAATGAGTATTTATTGGCATCAACACTTTCTAGGCACTAGCATTACATAAAATGCAGATGGCTGGTAAATAAATCTATGGTGTGTAGCTAGGCAACAATTATACATCACAAGCTGTTAGCTTCTGACTAGTTTTAGGATACTAATTATAACAAATTGTCAGGTGCTAATACTGTAGTTATGTAACATATCTAGTATCATATATATATATATATATATATATATATAATATATATATATATATATATATATACATACCCTACATACATAGGAGGTATGTCATGGGCTATACCTTTACATGTGAGATTCCTCACTAGAGTTACTGCCTGCCATGACAAATGGGATCCATAGCTAATTGTCGGCTTAGGTTTATTTTGGGGGGGAAAAATCTATGTTAAAGAGATAATGGCTGCCAGCTGTCAAGATATAGTAGTCTAAATAAAATTTACTATCTGGTCCTATATAGGTTGCATAAGATTTGTTTTTTTATGTTGTATATTCAGAAAAGGAAATAAAGCCAGAAAAATTATATATATATATATATATATATATATATATATATATATATATATATATTTAATATTAAGACTGGCCTTGGTGGTCTTGTGTATATAATTACATACAGTGTGTGTGTGTGTATGTATGTATATATATATATATATATATATATGAGAGAGTCAATGTATACGAATAAGGAATACAGTTATACTAATACACATAGTTGAATCGGAAGGGATTGGCTGTATATGACTGTATATATCACCCTGCTATAAAGAAGTCATAGGGCTAAAAATGCCAAAAATAACATTAAATGCAAACTACTAAGAAGAAAAAAAAAGTCCTATATGGAACATTGTATCTATAAGCAGATTTCCCTTAACCCTTTCCTATATTTTGATGATGAACAAAAAAAAATCCTTTCATTTTCTCCACCTCAGCTGGATGAGTTTGTGATGACTGAGAATACACAGAAAGCCAACTCTTGTTCTTGGCTTCAGTTCTACATAACATAAATCAGTACTAGACATACACCACATTAGAGTGCAGATTTATAACACATACATTGCTGATTGTCACACCAATCAGACCTACAGTCTGAAGACAACAATAATAATAATACTAATAATAATACTAATAATAATAATAATAATAATAATAATAACTATAATAATAATCATTCAGATTTTAGTTATGTGTGAATACACTCCTAGACTTCAATGCAATAAATGATCATAATCCGACAAATGATTTCTATTACTGTACCTGTTATTACACAGAACATAAAAAGGGGGCACATTTCCCCACTTTATAGTCACATATCACACTACTTTTCAAATCTTACATTTGTTGTTAAAAAATTGTGTGGTTATAATACTGATAATACAAACTTTCTCCATGAAGACCCCTGCATAGTGTAACCCAATACACCAATACAATGCTGAGCACATGGTCCCTACAGCAGAACCCCCCCCAACCAGACAATCCCACCTTGTGTAACCATGCCCACCTTTCAGGATCAGATTGTCAATGTCCTTGTCGATCCCCATAATGTAGCATTTCCTCCACAGCCCAGAGTAGGTAGAGAAGAGGGGGCGTCCACAGTCTGACTCCAGGACCCCCAGTCCCAACAGAGACCTCCAGTTTTCCAGCAGATCCTCTGGTTCTCTTACCCCCCCAGCAGGGGCTGGGGAGAGTAGCCCCATCTTGCGGCTCCTGGAGGAGTCTCCCCGGAAGGGCAGCTGGTAGAGGGGCATGAGTCTGTTCTTCTGGTCAGTCGGGTCGGAGTTGCCCTGACTCTCACAGATTTCCTTGTGTTTGCGTGTGTCCGTCTCATACCAGTGATCAGTGAATATAGCTGTCACCAGCAGGATGAGGGAGACGAGGCTGAGAGCCAGGCTAACAGCAGTGACCAAGCCCCGTGTCTCCATGTCTCTTTGTGCAGCAGCAGCATCACACCAAGGCGACACTGGCTGGCATGATGCTGGGAGTCAGCAAACACACTCCCTTCCTCTCACCCTTCTTTGTGCCTTGGCAATCCTTAAGCCATCCCTTCTGTGATCTGCAACCTCCAAACCATGCCAGATGCCTCCTCTCCATCTCCTAGACCATCATGTCCTCTCACCTACTTCCTCAGGCTGCTTCCAAGTCAGCAATGAAGATTTGGTGAGGAGTTGTGCAGAAGCTATTGTGTCTTGCAGTCTCCTAGCCTGCCCAGGAACAGACTGCAGGCAGCAGCTTTCTTACCCAGTCAAGCAGAGGATCTTCCCTCCTTCTCACTCCCTCCTTCCCTAGAACATTATTTCTTCCCTACATTGCCCCACCTTCCTCTCTGGCCATACTATACTTACTCTTTCCCTCTCCTACCCTTCCTCTCTCCATCTCATCCCTGTCTCTCTGCTCTCTTCTCTTTATCCTTCTGTCTCTTGCATTACCAGCACTCTCTTTTTTAACTCTGTGTCTCTCAGCTCCTTATCTCTTCTTCCTCTTTGCTCTCTCCCTATCTTCCTCCTCAATGCAGCATGGCTACCAATCTCTAAATCAAGAGGTAGAGAGGGATATTTATACCTGCTAAGTGAATGAATAATGTACAGTCTAATCAATCACAATAATGATCTATTCCCCACAGCATGTGCCCTTCCCAGATCCAGCCAGGGGATGACAAGGTCACAAAGACAAGTCAGTGAATGCAGTACAGGGGATAGAAAAGTAACAACACTGTGATTGTAAATATAGGAACTTTATTAATAAAAATGCTGTATATAAAAAAGTATACTTATTTCAACCTGGTAATCATTTGTAATCACTTATCCTATTGGTAATCATTATTGGATATTATCAAAAGGCGACATATTTTAACATGAGTCCTTTCATATGATATATACGTCTCAGCATTTCCCTAAATGATATATATATGAATTGCCGTGGTAATGCCATATAATGTCAGATAAACAGCACAGCACACCCCAGCTTCTGCTTTAAAGGTAACATGGTTGTCACAGTAATATGACCTGGCTATTGAGGTGTACCAAGTTGCAGCGAGGAAAGCATACAGATCAATGTGAAAGAAAGGTTTCCAGCTCTATGTTTTTTCCTTGCAGATCAGCAATATAGGTTTCAGTAGATGTAGTAGCGTTTCCATATATATATATATATATATATATATATATATATATATATATATATACAGTGGTGCCTTGGATTACGAGCATAATTCGTTCCGATACCGTGCTTGTAATCCAAGTCCACTCTTACACCAAAGCAAATTTTCCCATAAGAAATCATTGAAATGCAGACATTTGGTTTTCACACCCCAAAAATATTCATTTTATATTCTGAATAACATGTAACACAAATGAAACAAACATTTAGAAACAGCAGAACATGTCACATTATAAGTTACTTACAGTATAGCAATCTGCATGTGGTGTATAATGTATAGTAAGTGCATAAACCTGAAAAACAGCAGCAGTTTGTAGATAGAGGATGGAACTGCAGATCCCCATAATGCAGTAGCGTAGTACAACAGGCTAGAATAGAGAAGCAGGACTGCTGCCAGAGGTCTGTGTGGTCAGATGACAACAATGAGAAAGGGGGGGTGTTCAGTATGGGCCAATCAGGACTCACAGAGACTGTAGGGAGTATGAAGGAATGAGCAGGGCAGATGTGGGCACATACATGCAGCGCTCTCTGTCTGGGGAGAGAGGGGATACAGCTATGCAGAGATTACCTCCACAGTCCTGTCCCCTGATGTAAGCCCCAGCCTGAAGTGGATCTGCTATGATTTGGAAGGTGAGGGAGACTTCATGGGTCAGAGTACAGTGTTGTAGACCCCGCTATGCAGACCATACTCCTCCTCCACTCGCCCTCCACCCAGTACAGGGAGCTCTTATACCAAAGCAATGCTCTTAAACCAAGTCACAATTTTGAAAAACTGTGAGCTCTTAAACCAAAACGCTCTTAAACCAAGTTACTCTTAAACCAAGGTACCACTATAATATATAAATTATTTTTATTTATTTATTTATTTTATTTACTTATTTTAATGATCAGCTGTTTGTTTCCGATCTGCCTGCTGGAGCAGTAAGCAGGTACATATTTGCCCTGCAATACCATCCAAGACCAGAAGGGGTGGATTACAGGGTAGGTACTTGGAATATATGCTCTGGAACATCAATTATTGCCCTTCATCCCTCATGGTCATTTAGTGGTTCAAATTACCCCACTTTTTAAAGGGGTCTTCCTGGGATTGGTATTGAAGGTCATCAATATCCGAATGGTGGGGTTCCAAGGCCTCGCCCCTACAATGACCAGCTCTTTGGCAGAGCTGCACTAGACAGTGGATGGAGCATGAAGAAGGCGGCTCAGTGTTCAGTGGATAGTGGCTGTGCTGGGTTTCTGCAGTAAGTTTTGGAAATTGAAAACCCCTTTTAGTAAGTTACTGGCTAGGCTGTTTCTATACTCCCCATAGATCTGATGAAAGGGGAAGGTTATACAAATCAGCTCTAAACTATCAAGAAAGGTCTTCTCCCTTAGAGGTTTCCTGATCTCTCCATCAACAGTATATTTCTGTGATCAATTGAGGGAGGGAAGAGGGTGTTGGACCATCCATGTTTACAGACACAGCAATGGAGCGGCCTGGAGAGATGAGTAACCTACTGGATTCCAGGTACGCAGCATTAATTCTACAGCTGCCACCACCAGGAATCTGCTGGACAATCAGCAGAAGGTGAATACATTTTTTTCCTAACCTAAGCACCTTTCAAGATTAAAATAATTCTCCAGACAAATCCCTTTAAATTAACCATTTCCCTTCCTTAGATCACAGAGATACTTACATTAAGCCCTTGCCCACCAGTTAATCCTTATATTAACTATTTTACTGCCCTAACCCACCAGGAATGCTAAAGTGAGCTCTGTCACTGCCCGGGGCTTTGGGACATTTTGGATCTCTTGTTCAAGGACAATTTTCACACGTTTGACATGTAAAAATAAAACAAAATAAAAAATAAAAAAAATCATCCTACCCCCCCCCTTCCCCCATATCCACATATTTCCTAAAAGATTACACCTTGTGCATAATCGAAATGCCACTTAACTCTTTACAGATACAGATGCCTTCAAGCAACTTTGGGTCAAAGTGTAATTCTTCATAAAAGATGTATGCCAATACAAAATACCATAATTGATCATTTACACGTTCTTTCATTTATTGTTGGGATGCCACTTTTTAGTCTTTGTATATATAACATTTTCATACCCTTTTATATACTTTTACACATCCACATATAGTTTTTACAATCTTTTCATGCACTATTTTTAGTCATGTTATTTCCTTTGCACGTATCACTTTGCCCACACTATTTATCCATTACTTGATACATACATATCCTTAGGTCACCATCACATCTGATTTTATATAGCAGCGTTCCTTCTATCTGTTAGTTGGTTTTAGGGGGTATATAGCCTCAGTAAATGTTCCTCCACACGTTACTTATGTGTGAACCGTTCCTCCATGCACCACATCTGCTTGTGGCTCACGGCTGCATGATTCACTACACAGCGTGTGCGCCGGCCTTACTGACTGTTCAGTCTGATCAGTTTTGCAGATATAAAGGATGATGTCACACACAGCATTTTTGGAGGGAAAATTCATTTTTCATCCTACTGGGGGACTTGCAGATGCAACCGTTTGATTGCTACTATAATACACTACAATTCTTCTGTATTACATGGTATTATTTCTGTAGGTTTTACATTGATTGGCAGTCTATTGAACCCTATGTAATGATACCACAGGTGTGGACCCAATGTATCAGGAACTGCAGCCATGGTGGAAGCAGTAAGAGAGTCACTAGTAGAGAAGGCTCGAGGCAGAGAACGTGACCGGGCAGCAGGGAGTGCCTGGCAGGGACTAATAGACTTTCGTACATGGCAGACCCATGGAAATTTTATTGGAAGCAGTAAGGGCGATTGATACAGAGCAGGTTTTCCCCCTATGTGGCCTTTGAGGAAGTGGTGGTTGTCTACAGGGCTGCTTTACAACGCTTACTGACTGGGATAGTCTCATCATTTCAAACTGAAGGATACAGACTAAAGGCCCTATTACACAAAGCGATTATCGGCCGTATATCAGCCATTACAGCCGAAAATCGCTTTGTGTAATAGAAGGCAACGATCAGCCAACATAAACAATGTCAGCTCATAGTTGTCTTTTAATGTCCTTCAACATGTCTTTCAAACGAGGAGCATAGCAACAATCTGCTCCTGTCACTCCATGCAATTGTAGCGGTGGCAGCAGCAGACCACCCCTATCTCCTATGGGCTCTCAGGAAAACATAAAGATCAGTCCCCTGCAGGAAGCCCCCCCCCTGCAGTTCACAATCCTACCTGCATGCACATTCATAGTGCTGCCCGTAGCCGCAGGTCAGCAGCTGCAGACAGCTCTACGGACATATGACTGTATGTTTTTTGGGAAAAATGCATATCTGTGTTTTCTTAGCCGTTACTCATAGGTATGTTTTAACATAAAAGAAAGTATAACTTTAACTTACTGTTAATTCTCTTTCCTGTAGTCCAAAGAAGCTCCAATAGGGAGGACTCTATCTTCCTGCAATAATAGGACACATGGTAAAACCAACAATTAAACACTTTATTTCCTGCCTATAAGAATCTGACCTAATCTAGGCTCCTTGTGTAATTCTAATGACAAAATAATGACTGGCAATAAAAAAAGAAAAATTAAAACCTCCACTCCAAATACGCTGCATAAACATTTTATTGGGTAGGTGGTCTGTGCTGCTGCTTTGGACTACAGGAAAGAGAATTACGGTAGGTAAAAATTACACTACCTAAGCAACACCACCAATGTGGATGAAGCAAGACACATATAATAGTGGAAGGGGACATCACATTTTCACCATAAGCACCTCCTTTAGTGTAGTTGGTGGCTCAGATGATCTAATGTCCAGTCTGTAATCCTTAGCAAAAGTATTAGATGAAGACCAGGAACCAGTCATGTAGATATGGTCAATGGGTACAGAATTCTTCTCTGCTCATGAAGTGGACATTGCTCTTGTAGAGAGTGCTCTATTAGGAAGGCTGCTGAGTGTGGGTGCTTGAAGTCCAGCTTCCAGATAACATAATGAAAAGGTCTATTTTATCAGTTTGTATAGCATAGCCTTTGAGGATTTGCAGCCCTTGTTTTTTCCCGAAAAAGATGATCAGATCTTTTAAACTCCGTGGTTAGATCAACACACACTCTCAAGTCTCTGCCCACATCCAAAGACTTTAACCGCAACTCTTGCCCATTGGAGGGTTCCTGCAAGAACACAGAAAACTCAATTTGCTGATAAATATTAAGAAATGATGGACCCCTTGAAGTGAATAAGGGTAAAGTTCTTAACAGCACACGATCTTGTAGAAAAATAAGTTAGGGCTCTGAAACCCCCAGTGCTTGAATCGCACTAACTCGCTTTGGGGGAGTAATAGCCACCGGGATGGAGATTTTCATGGACAATACCTTCCAGCCGACTGAAGAAATGTTTGAAAGGTGGCAAACAGAGTTGATCCAACATGAGTTCCAAATCCCACTTGGGGTCTGTGATAAATAATTTAAGAATTGCTTGTAGAGATGCAGATGTAGAAGAGATGCTATTTCTCACACATCAGGCTTCGAAGACCTTCTTTACCCTCAGGTATGTCCTGTTGGTAGATGCGTCTTTAGTCTGCAGATGTTTGTTCACCACTGAATCTGCCACTGCCGGCTATTCCATAAATGTAATCAATCAATAAAGCATAGTGTACATACATTACATACTTTACATACACTTCTATAGGCGCAATACAGTGCCATAGACTTCTATATATAGTTCGCCCCCTGCTGGACACTCCATTGGAATTACAATTGATTTGTGACGGCATGGTTTTTTACAGAATCTGAAGCCTTTCTGATCTACTAAATTAAGGGAAATTACAGTATATATGCATTTCCCATAATTAATGTACATTAGGAATTTGTCTAAATTTCCATAAGTAATAACATATTAAAAAATACTTTTAGCCGAACTTCTCCTTTAACTGCATGGAATTGAGATTCAGGCATACTGTAGCCTACCTTCTGTTATTAAAGGGGTACTCCGGCGGGGGGGGGGGCACTTTTTTGCTGTGACCGGGGAGGAGGTGGCCGAGGAAAAAGACGTCCACTCACCTCCCCGGTTCCAGCGGCGGGTCCCGCATTGTGGCCCTCCGGTACCTGGTTCCTGTCTGCTTCCGGGTGTCTGACGCGGGCCCATGACGTGGCGTCTCAGGTCCGCTCAGCCACTCAGTGACAGAGGCGGGATCTGAGCGGACTTGAAACATATCCCGCCTCCTTCACTGAGTGGCTGAGCGGACCTGAGACGTCACGTCTCGGGTCGCGTCAGACACCCGGAAGCAGCCAGGAACCGGGCACCGGAGCGCCGCGATGCGGGAACCGCCGCTGGAACCGGGGAGGTGAGTGGACGTCTTTTCCCTTGGCCACCTCCTCCCCGGTCCCAGCAAAAAAGTGCCCCCCCCCCCCCCCCCCCCCCCCCGCTGGAGTACCCTTTTAAGTAAGGGATCTTTGGGAGTATCCAGAGTGTTCCTCCGGACATGACCATCAGGAAAGAGAACCACAGCCTCTTGGACCAGTATAGAACTATGATGATCCTGTCCTAAGGTTAATATTTTTGGGATCATTGGTATTGGGAGAAGGATATACCCTAGTCTATATCTGTGCTGTCAGTTTAAAGATCACAAGCAGTGTATACTTACCATCCACGCAGCTTTTCATCCGGCATCCAGCTCTCCAGTTCTCCAGCCACTGCTATATCTTCAGAACCGCATTCTGGAGGAGGCGGCGTCCTGAAGATACAGCAGCAGCCAGAGGACTAGAGGGCTGGATGCCGGATCACAAGCAGCACGGATGGTAAGTATACACTGCTTGTAATCTGGAAACTGACAGCACAGATATATATTTATCTGTGCTGTCAGTTTCGCTTTATCGTTATCAGCCCACGTATAACCCTGTTTACATAGGACAATGTCGATAATGATAAATTTTGAAGCCTAAATACACGATCAGCGGAGGATCAGGCATTTGCCTGGTCCTCACCTTAAGGCTGTGACTTTTACACTAGCTGATTATCAGCCAAAGAATTGTTTCTAGCAACACTCCTGGCCAACAATCGGCCCGTGTAACAAGCCCTTATGGCATAAGCCATTCTATGTGGTCTGTAGTTAGAAGGCATTAATATCTGGTTGGCGTCAATGTAGGCACCGACCGGTCTGACTAAATACATATAACTATATATAACTAGTTAATTGTTTTTGAATTATTAGGCTATGTTCACACACAGTAAAGTAAAAGCAAAATATTATGTATTTTTAATGTAATCCAATTGAAGTCTATGGAAAATTGGATGGCAGTGCACACATTGTATAGAATAACACACATTGTTTAGAATTACAATGGTCCAAATAATAAACATGCTTATTATTTAACACCTGCATTTACCAAAAGAAAACAACCTGGTGGACATTTAGTACGATCATTACTAGTGGTCATCTATTTAATGAGACAGGTGCATTTGGAGATGTGCAGCTGCCATCTTTCCGAACTTGTTCCGAGCTTTGCAAAAAAGTTTGGCTCAGTACTGAACCCAACTTTTTGCAAAGTTCAGAATGAATTTCCATTTGGAAAGTTCAGTTTGCTCATCTTTAATATTATATAATATTATAGTATACCCAAAATATTATTATTATTTTATTATCATTAAATGAGAAGTCCGGCCCAAACTTTTTTTTAATATGTTATTACTCATGGAAAGTTTCTAATGTACATTAATTATGGGAAATGCACATATAGGGCTATTTCCCTTAATCCCTTAATATACTGTGACGTCACGAACCGGGGGTGTAATTACAATGGAGTGTCCAGCAGGGGGCGCACTATATATAGAAGTCAATAAGTACCATTGACTTCTATATATAGTGCGCCCCCTGCTGGACACTCCATTGGAATTACAATGGATATGTATGTAAATGTAATATACAGTATGTTTTTGATTGAATACATAGTATGAGCAGATAATGGGGGAGTAGTACCTGTGCTATCCCCATAACGCCGCTGCCGCACAGCTGCTCCTCACAAGGGCTTCAGCATGCCCCCTCCGCCGCTCCCCCTCCTAGCTAACAAACTCACCGCCGCTCTCTGCTCCTACATACGTACTGCATGCCGGACGGGGACAGGAAGCACCTCCACCCCGCAGGGAGCACGTCGCTCGCAGTGCTTCCTGTCCCCGGCCGTCATGCAGTGCGGTCCGGGAGGCGGTATGTGGGAGCAGAGAGCGGCGGCCAGCGGCGGCGGAGAGCGGTGGGATAGTTAGAAATTGGTAGCTAGGAGGAGGAGCGGTGGAGGGGGAATGCTGAAGCCCTTCTGAGGAGCAGCTGTGCGGCGGCGTTATGGGGATAGCACAGGTACTACTCCCCCATTATCTGCTCATACTATGAGCAGATAATGGGAGGAGTAGTACTGTGTATATGTGGTTAAATACATTTATGGATTACTTTGGGGAGCAAGGACACTTGCTCCCCAAAGTATTCCATAAATGTATTCAATCAAAAACATACTGTCTATTACAATTATATACACATCCATTGTAATTCCAATGGAGTGTCCAGCGGGGCGCACTATATATAGAAGTCAATGGTACTCATTGACTTCTATATATAGTGCGCCCCCTGCTGGACACTCCATTGTAATTACACCCCCGGTTCGTAACGTCACAGTATTTCAGAGAATCTGAAGTCTCCCTGATCTACTAAATTAAGAAAAATAGCCCTATATGTACATTTCCCGTAATTAATGTACATTAGAAATTTGTCTAACTTTCCATAAGTAATAACATATTAAAAAATAGTTTTGGCCAGATGTCTCCTTTAATTTTTAAAGCACTCTTGATTCCAGAGAGCTGTACATATGATAAGGTTAACATAGAGAATGTACACAGACTGAACGTAACATAAAATAAAGCAAAAAGTACATGAATAAAGTAAATGACAAATTACTGTATAGGGATGGAAGACCCTGCCTGCAAGGACTGACAATCTACAGGATTCAAGTTTAATATGCTACTAAGATTTATAGAGATTCCTGCTTGTCCTACCCACACAAAGTGTTTGACAGCTTGTTTGTAATAGGGTTTTATACAGAGAAAACTGTCAATCAATGTGTGTGGTTGGAGGTAGCAGAATTTACAGGCTCTCAGAGTGAGTGCTGGCAACAGTTTATCAGCTTTTCTTTTTCAGGCTATGTTCACACATAGTATTTTCTTCACTCTTTTGGTCAGTCTTTTTTCAACCAAAATAAGGAGTGGAACTAACAGGACAAAATTATAATGGAAAGATTTGCACAGTTATTAACCCACTCCTGGTGTGAACAAAGCCTTAACCAGGATAGCATGGAGAACATGACAGATCCAGTTTAAAGCAATACAGTACCCACCAACCTACCCCCTAAACCACTGGTACAGTGGTACCAGTAAGTCCTTCCCAGTTGTGAGAGTTAGTCCTAATGAGGAGGGCGGGGAGGAAAAGAGGAGAGGCCTCAGAGGCCTAGGGCAGACACTCTAGGCCACGCCTAATTGACTCAGCTGCTGCAGATAAAAGATTATTTATTATCCTAAGCAAGGCACTGGGTACATTTCAAAAGCAACAACCAGGAAGGACTAACTCTCATCTAATGGACTGTTTTAGCCATTTGGGGAGGTGGGTTGGTGGATATAGTATCACTTTAAGTAGCTATAATATGTACCCACACTAAATTGACATTAGGTAGATAGATAGATAGATAGATAGATAGATAGATAGATAGATAGATAGATAGGAGATAGATAGATAGATAGATAGATAGGAGATAGATAGATAGATAGATAGATAGATAGATAGATAGATAGATAGATAGATAGATAGATACAGCAAGGTAGATAGATAGAATAAGATATTTGGAATAAGATCATTTAAATAGGCACTACATGTTTCTAATAGAAGAGACATTGCAAGAGCACTGAAACCGTAGAGAGCCCCCTTTAAGATGCTGTTGTATGCTTCATTATGCTTAGTCAGGCAGTATTGGTGTTGCCTGGCATAGCATTGATCAGTATAAGGGGACTTATAAAATGTGTTAAAAAAAATTAAAAAGGATTGAAAACATATCTTTAAAAAACCCTTATAAAAATAAAGCCCCAATAAATGTTTAAATTACCTCCATTTCCATTATACAAATAAAAATATAAAAAATAAACATAAAAAAATTAATAAAAGGCAATCTGAATTTGAGATCAAAAAATTTTGCCCCAACCAGCCCTTTAGATGGAAAAATAAAAGAGTTATGGCTCTTAGAAGGCGGGAAGAACACTGCTTCAATTTGACCTGGGCATCCATGCATCAATTACCTTTGATCATGAAAGGGTTAAAAATAGTAAATTATTAGTAAAGCTATGTAAACATGGCTATTATTGTATTAAGACTGAACTATAGAATACAGATAACATGTCAGTTTTACTGTAAAATGCATTGTGTAAAGACAGCCCCCCCCAAAAAAAAAAAAAATGCCACTTTGTCCTTAAAAAACAACTCTGGTGCAAACTTTTTCATTCCAATTATATAACTTTGTAATGTGCTTCAATCACCTTTCAGCCCCCTTTAAGATTTTTCTCCTCCTTGACCCCCGAGTAGTGTCATAAAGTCTTACTTACCTGATTCCTGTAAACTACAGGATCTTCTGCCGGCGCCTTCTGGGGGAGGCTGTCCTAACTAACATCCCTTATTTAGGCAAGGCTCCCTCTACTATGTCGTAAGTTTACTCACAGCTTGCTCAGCTCCGAGTGGCTGAGCAAGTTATCAGCCATCTGACACTGAGAGCAGCTTATTTTACAACTTAAATAGGCTGGGTTCACACTACGTATATTTCAGTCAGTATTGTGGTCCTCATATTGCAACCAAAACCAGAAGTGGATTAAAAACACAGAAAGGATCTGGTCACACACTGGTGAAATTGAGTGGATGGCCGCCATATAACAGTACATAACCGCCATTATTTCAATATAACAGCCATTGTTTTAAAATAACAGCAAATATTTGCCATTAAATGGCGGCCATCCACTCAATAACAACATTGTGTGAACAGAGCCTTTCTGTGTTGTCAATCCACTCTTGGTTTTGGTTGCAATATGAGGACCACAATACTGACTGAAATATACGTAGTGTGAACCCAGCCTAAATAGAGATGAGCGAACCGGGTTCGGGTTTGAGTCCATCCGAACCCGAACGTTCGGTATTTGATTAGCTGGGGCTGCTGAACTTGGATAAAGCCCCCTTCGCAGCAAGACATGCTCCCTTTGCAGCCAGATGCCCCCCTTGGCATCCAGGTTATAATATACTTACCTGTCAGTGCGCTATCCTGGGGGTCTGTTCATGTGATCCTCCCGCCGCTATCTTCTCTCTTCCTGCCAGGTCATGCATCGTCTCTTCTTTTTGGTCCGGTGACGTAGGCTAAAGAGATCCCGGAGTGATGTCACCATACCCATACTGCGCCTGCGCCCGGCTCTCCTTCTTCTCATTGGCAGGAAAGCACTAAACCCTGATTGGCTGGTAGATGCTAGCCAGCCAATCAGAGTGCTGTGCTCTGCTGCCAATAAGAAGGAAAGCCAGGCACAGGCGCAGTACTGGAACAGTGAAGTCACACTGGGATCCCTTTAGCTTACATCACTGGACCGGAAAAAGAGAGGATCTGGGACATCACAGGATGCAAGAAGATCGGTGGCCGGAGGATGATGTGACCGGACTGGAATCTCCCAGGATAGCGCACTAAAGACAGGTAAGTATATTAGGAAAGCGTTAACCTTAGTTAACCCTTTCCATATAATAGTTTTCAACTTTCCACTAAATACCACTTTAAACTGAATCTGTACCCACAAACCGCTTGTACCAACAGATAGCTGCTTTTAATCCAAAATCTGTCCTGGGATCCGTTCGGCAACTTTTAAAATTGCAGCCCTTTGTCAAATTGGCGTGGCCTAGAGTGTCTGAGCCCTAGGCCTGCACCGCCTCTCCGTCTCTCCTCATTATTAGGAATACCCCAGGCAGGATTTTTCCTATTCATCACCTGTCTGAACACCGCACAGGTGCCTTAATGATCCAGCCCATGTGCAATGTTCAGTGATGAATAGAAGAAATCCTGCTTGGGGCATTCCTAATGATAAAGAGGGCAGGGAGGAGGGGTGTCGCAATCGTAGGACATGGGTACTCTAGGCCAGTGTCGGACTGGGGTACCTTGGGCCCACCAGGGAATTTAATACTAGGGGCCCACCCTACATATACCAGATATAACCAGCGCCAAACCTTTCACATTGCTATAGTGACTTTGCACAGAGCTGTGTATGTGACCAGTAATGCTAGCTCACTGCTAGTAATGCTAGCTCACTGCTAGTAACTTGTCAGTCATTCTATGCAAAAAGCATAATGTGCCACATAAGTTTCTTGAAAGGAGAAGTCCCGTTAAACTGATAAATCTCAGGCAGGCAGGGGGAACATAATAACGAAAGTATACTACCCTTTCCTGTTCCCTCGTAGCTCTTCCTTAACCCCCTTAACCCTTTAAGGACCGGGGCAATTTTGATTTTTGCGATTTAGTTTTTTCCTCCTTGTGCATAAAAGGCCATAGCAGTTGCATTTTTTCACCTAGAAACCCACATGACCCCTTATTTTTTGCGCCACTAATTGTACTTTGCAATGACAGGCTGAATTTTTGCATAAAGTACACTGCAAAAGCAGGAAAAAATTCAATGTGTGGTGAAATTGAAAAAAAAAACACATTTTGTTTTTTAGTGGATATGTGTTTTTACACCGTTCGCCCTGGGGTAAAACTGATTTGTTATATATGTTCCACAAGTCATTACGATTAAAACGATATGTAACATGTATAACTTTTCTTGTATCTGATGGCCTGTAAAAAATTAAAACCATTGTTTACAAATATATACGTTCCTTAAAATCGCTCCATTCCCAGGCTTATAGCGCTTTTATCCTTTGGTCTATGGGGCTGTGTCAGGTGTCATTTTTTTCTGCCATGACATGTTCTTTCTATCGGTACCTTGATTGCGCATATACGACTTTTTGATCGCTTTTTATTAAAATTTTTCTGGATTTGATGCAACCAAAAATGCGCAATTTTGCACTTTGGGATTTTTTAGCGCTTACGCAGTTTACCGTACGAGATCAGGAATGTGATTAATTAATAGTTCGGGCGATTACGCACGCGGCGATACCAAACATGTTTGTTTATTTATTTACTTTTATTAATAACCTGGGAAAAGGGGGGTGATTCAGACTTTTATTAGGGGAGGGGGCTTTTTATTAATAATGACACTTTTTTTTTTACTTTTACACTTATACTAGAAGCCCCCCTGGGGGACTTCTAGTATAAGTGCTCTGATCTCTCATAGAGATCTCTGCAGCATAGATATGCAGCAGAGATCCATGAGATAGGCACTCGTTTACTTCCGGCTGCTGCAGCCGGAAGTAAACGAGTGCCGAGCCGGGGACGGCGCCATCTTGGAGCGGTCCCCGGCAGGCTTCAGAAACGGAGATCGCTCCTCCGGGACAACGTCTGGCCAAGATTAATTTTTGATTTGTTGTTACTTATGAAAAGTTATACAAATTTCTAATGTACATTAATTATGGGAAATGCACATATAGGGCTATTTCCCTTAATTTAGTAGATCAGGAGGTGTAAGAATTCTCTCAGATACAGTGATGTCACGACGAAAGGTGTAATTCCTATGGAGTGTCCAGCAGGGGGCGCACTATATATAGAAGTCTATGGGACTTTGTTTCTATAGATGTCTATGTAAAGTAATGTAATGTAGTGTAGTGTACAGTATGCTTTATTGAATGAATACATCTATGGAATACTTTGGGGAGCAAGGGTACTTGCTCCCCAAAGTATTGCATAAATGTATTCATTCAATACATTAGGATATCACAGTAAGCCCGCCGATCCGCCGCATTCCCGCCGATCTGGACTATATACACTGAACTACAGCTCCCATCATCTGCTTATAGTATGAACAGGTGATGGGAGCAGTAGCTGGGTTATGGATATGACTTGCCTGCCGCCGCTGATGCCACTGCTTATGCCGCCGGGCATAGGGGGGAGCCTCTTTTCCCCATCAGCTAACATCTGGTCTCTGCCATATTTCTGAAAAATCCCTAGACTGGGTCCAGCCATATAGTATATGAGAACTTACCCCTCTCCCAAAGTTAGTCACAGGATAAGGGATAACAAGACCTATATAAAATTAATGGAGCACTGTCCCTACTGTTTATTTGAGGGGGACACGTTCCCCACATTCTGGTGACCACTGGGACCCCCACCAATCAGCTTAATATCCCCTATCCTGTGGATTTTGCAGGGGGAGGGGGAAGCTACTTAGTCCACACCTGGATGTATGGTTGTGGGGTTGCAATACTTTGCCTTGCCCCTCATGCTGCCAACACATAAGAGCCACTCGGTTGTATATCTATTATGTATATGTACGGTTGTGTCCATGTTGCTATGAATGGTGTGACCCTGTCGCTTGAAAAAACCTTTTCGACAAACCTTGCAGATGTCGGTATAAATCTTGCGATGTATGTTTTTTCTTTAGGAGTTGAGTGTTCCTTTAATCAAGGGATACACACATACATGCAGGAGTTCAACTATCTACTGCTCCATCCTTTAATTGTGCAGCTTTATGACTCTGCTATATATGATGGATCCCCAACTGCCAAGCATAATAAGTTAAACCAAAGAACGCAAAATAAAGACACAACACATTGTAATCAGATGTCAAAGGGGCCCAATTTTATTTAAAATTACATGACTTTGAAAATGGCAGACCCCCGACTCACAAAGAGTCACACTCCAGCACTCAGGAGAGGAAAAAACCCCTGTGGGGGAAACCTCGAGGGAGCCATGGCTGGAGAGTTGCCCCACCCCTGGGCTTAGAGGGTAAAACCATATTATAAATATAATAAACTGGATGTGAGAGAGGTCTGGCTGCAATATATGTCACCTTATTGATGGCTAGGCGGCTGTATCCCTTCTCCGTTAACAGATCCAGGTCCACTTCTCAAGAAGGTGGAGACTTGATGAAGGGGTAGTCTAAAGCAGACCACCCCTTTTCCTCTGCTAGAACCTATAAATTACACCAAGAGTAGGGGGCAGTAAAGTATACAAGCTCAAGGTCCTCTGGCGCATCCAAGATGGCACTGATCAGGGCGCGGTGCATTGGCTTATGTAACTTTCTTTATGACATAAGCGCTTGTCATCACACTGCACGGTTGCCATGGTTACTGCAGGTAAACACATCTGAAGCATTAACCCATTAATGACTGGCGATGTGCTGTACTGCAGAGGTCACTAAACACACTTGTGACCAAGCAAACAGCTTATGGTTAGGCCACACTAAGATCACTAAATAATATAGTTTCATGTGGCCCATAGCAACCAATCACAGCTCAGCTTTCATTTCTTAAATTACTTTGGTAAAATAAAAGCTGAACTGTGATTAGTTGCCATGCGCAATTTAGACAGTCTAACTTGCCCATAGCAACCAATCAGAGCTCAGCTTTAATTTTTGACCTTGTTAAGATATAAAAGGTGAGCTGTGATTGGTTGCTAGGGGCATATTAGACTGTGTTTTGTCTCTGGCAGATTGATAAAGCTGCTCCATTGCTGTAAAGCTTATGGTGATGATGATGAGGATGACTGAAAACACATGACATTCTGACTGCTGACAATCTAATGTTGCTGACAATCTGATGTAATTGTATGTGGAAAGGGCGGCCAAAGAGTATTATAAATAAAGCTGTTGAAATGAATAGAGAAGGAGGGGATCCCTACCTGGAAATCCTCTAGAATAAAGACAGTATGGGTGGCATGTAGGACTATATTACCCAGGCTTTTATAGGAAATCGGTCACCACCTAAGTAGGTAATCAATGGAGAAACTGCATTGACTGTGCAAAAGAGGTTGTCAAGCTGTTTAAGGGTGCGTTCACATGTACAGGATCTGCAGCAGATCCAGTGCAGATTTGATGCTGTGTTCAGTTATTTAGATCAAATCTGCTGAGGATCTGCAGCAGTAAATCCGCTGCGATACGGGGTGTGTGTAAAGCTACCATCAAAGTAAAATAGTCCACAGTATTAAAGGGATACTCCAGAAAAAAAATTTTCAAATAAACTGGTGACAGAAATTTGTAATTTACTTCTATCAAAAAAAATCTCCAGTCTTCCAGTACTTATTAGCTGCTGTGTGTTCAGCAGGAAGTGGTGTATTCTTTCCAGTCTGACACAGTGATATCTGCTGCCACCTCTGTCCATGTCAGGAACTTGTCAGACTGGAAAGAATACACCACTTCCTGCCGGATATAGATCAGCTGATAAGTACTGGAAAGCTTGAGGGTTTTTAGTAGAAGTAAATTAAGAATCTATATAACTTTCTGACACCAGTTGATTTAAAAGAATTTTTTGCTTAGCTTGATATCTCCTATCCTATGGATTTTAGGGGGACCACCAACTGGCCAGTGTCAGACTGGGGTACCTTGGGCCCACCTGGGAATTAGATTCTTGAGGCCCACTGCTTACACCAGATATAACAAACACCAAACCTTTCACATTACTATAGCAACTATAGACTCCCGGACGAAAGACACGAAACGCGCGTCGGGGTGGTGGCGTCCTGGAGAGAGAGCGGACTTTGTGATTCCCTGGTAATATGAGCGGTTCATATATGGGGTGGGGAGGGTTTTTACAGTAGATATAGGGGTTGGTTCCCCATGTAATAGTTTTTGCACTTAGCACCTTATACCCGGTCCCAGTGTTCTTTATTATGAATTGCTCCTGTATAGTTATGTAATATGTGATATCTCTCCAGGATTGCCACCCTGCTTTTAAAGTGTTGATTAATTTTTTTGCATTTCTGTATTTTAATATGATCTGAATAAAATTATTGCTACATTACTCAATTTTGTTTTTTTTCGGTTTTATAGCAACTTTGCTCAGAGCTGTGTATGTGACCAGCGATGCTAGCTCACTACTAGTAACTCTTCAGTCACTCTATGTAAACTGCATAACGTGCCACTTAAGTTTCTTGAAAGGAGAAATCCCATGAAACTAACAAGTCTCAGGTAGGCAGGAGGGTGCAGGAACATAATAAAGAAAATATACTTACCCATCCCTGTGCCCCCGAAGCTCCTTCTTAATAATATCCAGTAGTCACCGGCCTCCTACAGCTTCTCCAGCTGCAGCATTGCATACTTGGCTGATGGATCGTCTGCTCAGCCAAGCTCATTCCCACTGAGGATGGACACCGCTGCAGTCATTGACTGGCAGCGCAGGCGATCCATCAGCCGAGTATTTGATATTGAGCTGGGGCCGTGACATACACGGGACCCTGTCAAAAATTACTGAAAATTACTTCCAGCGCCTGAGAGAGAGAGAGAGCGATCCAGGGGCACGGGGACTGGTGAGTATAGTTTCTTTATTATCTTCCCTCACTCCACTGCCTGCCTATCATTTGTTACGAGACTTCTGTCAGCTGTAATTCGTGTTTCAAACTGCTGACACTGGTAGATGCTGTTAGGTCAAGAAGACACATGGTACCTTAAATATATTTGTCTTTGATTCTATAGCATAGAATATGTTTTTATTCTCTGGTAGAAAGAGTCAGGCTAGGAGGCCCACCTCCTGCCAGGGGCCCACCAAGGGGTAGGGCCCACCGGGGGATTCCAATGTTCCCCTGTGGGCCAGTCCGAGCCTGCTCTAGGCCACACCAATTTGACACAGGGCTGCATATTTAAAAGTATTTTTTTTAGGACAATAACTGCATCACCTGCCGAACGGACCCCAGGACAAACTTAGGATTAAAAGCAGCTATCTGACGGTACAAGCGGGTTGGGGGGTTTAGATTGTGGGTACAGAGTCACTTTAAGGACAATTGCTTTCTTATAGAAGAATAAATAGTCAGTGGTGTATTTAAACTATGTTTTGTTTAATATTTTAGTTTCTTAAATTATATATCACATTCAGGAAGGAATTTTATGGAATTTTGTAAATTTATTTTAACATTTTACTTGAAGCTGGCAGATAATGACCAACTGCTGGTAGACAGACTCTTTATTTCCATGAACGTATTGGTTCTTTGAAAAATAATCTCACAATCCTGCACAAAATAAATCTCCTTGCAGCTTTGCTGTTCATTATGTGCTGCATTTTATACTTTGTTTGGACGTGTAGACTCCACATTATGTGTGTTACTATACAGTATTGTCACATTGCAGAACATGTGTGTATATTATTAATCTGTCAATGTTGGATGTAAACCTTTCCTAAATATACAGAATGCTTCCCACTGAGTGAACTGTTTAATATTTATTGCATTGCTGACAAGTAACATTATAGCAGTAACCGTAATGAATAAATAAAGCAAACACTAAATCAATGCTCTTTATAAGCTTTGTTTGTGCTGTAAATAAAACCTACAGAATTATGAAGTAGTAGGATTGAATTATTCATTTATACCATCCAATATAGTATTATACATTATTGCCTCATATAGTATAGATTGTATCAACTATAACATGTCACAGAGGACCATAACATCTTAGAACTAGAGATAAGTGAACTTTTCAAAAGTTTGGATCGGCAGGCTCGGCAAACTTTGATGCAAAGTTCAGGATCGATTTGGATGAACCTGAACTTTTCTTAATCCTAAAATAAATAATAATCAATCCCTGTGTGTGCCACCAGCTTGTTTTCTGTTTATTTATTAATTAATAATATTTTAGTGGATTAAGCAAATCCATACAGTTAGTTTTCTGTATGCTAGCTTTGCATAGATAAGCTGATTCCTTTCTACCCCGCCAGCTTGTTTAGTGTATATTTACTTGTGACAACTTGTTTTTACTCCAATGTTGCTGTTTTTAATTTCCAACAGCAACATTGCAACACATGCTGTCATAAGTAAATATACACAAAACAAGCTGGACACCAAAGACCCGTAGGAGGATGATGTGTATTAAATTGTGCAGCCACCATCTTTACAAACTGGTTATAAACTTTTCAAAAATTTGATTTGATACGGTTCACTCAACTCTACTTAAATTTTCCATGTGGGGCTACTGCTCTACAGAATTTAGCACTTTTTTTTTTCTTAGTCCCTGTAGACTTGACTAGTTATGTAGTTAGTTAGTGCTGTAAATTTCAGTGCCTGACATGCTAATAAGAGCTTAGACTCTCAATTGGGCAGACACCACTACTCCAGTTCCTTACCTCCCCGGTTCCAGTGCCGGCTCCCGGATTGCGCCGCCCCGTACTTCCGTCCCGCGGCGGCTTCCTGGACTGAGCTGTGGCTTGAGACGTGATGTAGTCCCGCAGAGTCCCGCCTCGGCCGCTGAATGGAAGGGCCGTGGGATGGGAGTACGGGGCGGCGCGATCCGTGAGCCGGCCCTGGAACCGGGGAGGTAAGTGACCGGCAGCTTCTGTATCTACCCCCTCCCCGGCCAGATACGGATTATACAGCTGGCCCGGAGAACCCCTTTAAGCAATCAAATGCTGACTTTTCACCCAAGTCCTCCTATGTGTTTCACTTTTATTATGAGTAACATGTAAAACTAATGAAACAAACATTTAGAAACAGCTGAATATGTCATATTATAAGTTACTGTACAGTATAGCAATCAGCATGTGGAGTATAATGTATAGTAAGTGCATAAACCTGAAAAAACAGCAGCAGTTTGTAGATACAGGATGGAACTGCAGAACCCCATAACACAGAAGCATAGTACAACAGGCTAGAATAGAGAAGCAGGGCTGCTGTCAGAGGTCTGTGTGGTCACATGACTGCAATGGGGAAGGGGTGTGTGTTTAGCATGGACCAATCAGGAAGGGAGAATCACCGAGCTAAGCAGGACAGTGACAGAAACTTCTCTATACAGCAGTGTGAATGGCTGAATGTAAGTGCAGGCAGATTATAGCAGCAGTGTGTATAGCTAAGTGTGAGTGCAAGCACATTATGACAGCAGTGTGTATAGCTGAGTGTGAATGCAGGCACATTACACCAGTACAGTGTAAAGAGCTCTTAAACCAACCCAATGCTCTTAAACCAAGTTACAATTCTGAAAAACTGTGAGCTCTTCTTGTAAAGTGCTCTCATTCCAAGTTACTCTTAAACCAAGGTACCCCTGTAATAACAAATTAAGTACAAGTGGTCACAACAAAGGCAACGCAACAAAACCTAAAAAGAAATGCACAGCTTCTGTACAATAAGACCCTACTCTTAGTATACAACATATTTCTTTTGATGTGTCTGAGGATTCATTATAATTCTATCTATTCAAGGCCATTTAATTTGATTTGACTTTGATTGATGATGATAGACAACACATTTAATCATTTGAAGATGTGGCATCATGTATTATGTATGTAAAAAAAAAGATAGAAAAAAAAAGAGCTGCAAAAGTCTGACATTTTTATATTTACAATTAACTGATATCTGACACTGTTATTAATTGTTTCTCTTAATTGAATCACAGAAGTGTAATTACTTTGTGGAGTCTCAGTATTTATTTAACTTTTTTTTTACAGTTATACAGATTTGTAAATGACTTCTATTTATAAAAGCCAAGCCTTCTTGTACATGTCAGTTGCTGCAGGAGGGGTGTATTCTTTCCAGTCTTACACAGGGCTCTCTGCTGCCACCTCTGTCCACGACAGGAACTGTTCAAAGCTGATGAGGTTTTCTATGGGGATTTACTAGTGCTCTGGACAGTTCCTGTCATGGACAGAAGTGTCATCAGAAAGCACTGTGTCAGACTGGAAATAATACACCACCTCCTGCAGAACATACAACAGCTGATAAGTACTGGAAGACTTTTGATTTTTAAATAGAAGTACTAAACAAATTTGTGTAACTTTCTGACACCAGTTGATTTGAAATCAATTTTTTACCTCTTCACCTTCTTTTAATCGTACAGAGGGGTTACGGTGAAAAGTCTATTGTACTTCTTAAGGCTCTTGGCAAATTTGGTTGTATGGTGTTTGCAAGCAGAACCCAAGCAGCCCTGATAGGAACAGCAAAGAATATGCCACTTCCTGCAGGACATACAGCATACATACAGCAGATAGGTCCTGCTGAAAGCGATGACGGTGGTAGCAGACATAAGTGCAAAGCTGGACAGATGGGATTTGGAAACAACCAAAAACATCAAATCTGGTGAGAGAGCCTGTCATTTAAAGGGAACATATCAAGCCAAAAACAGCAATAAAGCTAAGGTACATCACCCAGCATGCTTCCCCAACATACCCCTGTAACCTTCGTCCCCTGCTTAATTAATCCGGAATCTTAATGTTAGCTGTATGCTAATTCCTTTCAAGTAGTCATCTGGGCTGTGGCTCCTTCATGAAGTCCTGGGCTGGTTGCAGCGATGTAATCACACCCCTCTGGGCAGGATGGAAAGCGCTGTACACTGGGACATCACCCAGGGCCCAGCATTGTATGTCGGCAGCGCACCGTGTTTACTACGCCACACGTGCGCTGTACAGCAGGTGAAGACACTGCTGTACTGTGCCTGCGCGGCATAGTACAGCAGTGGCTTCTGCTGTACTGTGCATGCGTGGCTTAGTAAAGACGGCGTGCTGCCGACATGCAATGCCGGCCCTCGGGTGATGTCACAGTGTACAGCGCTTTTCATCACACCCAACTTTATAAAAGTAAGATTCTGGATTAATTAAGCAGTGGACACAGGTTACAGGGGTATGTTTGGGAAGTGCGCTGGGTGATGTACCAGCACGTTTCCTTAGCTTTATTGCTGTTTTTGGCGTGATTGGTTCCCTTTAACTGGGGTCCTGTAGTTTCACTGTGGATGCATATAGATATTGACAGTAAAATAAACAACCAGATACCAAATAACACAAGTCAGATATACAGTGAAGGGAATAATTATTTGATCCCTTTCTGATTTTGTAAGTTTGCCCTCTGATGTATAGACATGAACAGTCTATAATTTATTTTAAGGGTATAATTTTAAGGGCATCCCTGCGCCGGTGTAACAGGCCAGAGTATACCCCCAGCCCAACCTGGGGTTAAAATGGCCTAGGCTAGATTATACCCCCGGTATATTTTGGCCTCGGCTATTTTATACCCCGGGGTATATTCTGGCCTAGGCCATTTTATACCCGGGTATAATCTGGACGGGGGTTAATCTGGCCTGCTACACCGGCACAAGTTTGCTGATTAGGAGCGACTAACTGATCTGTAGGAGTCAGAACTCTTAATGGTTGATAGGGGATCAAATACTTATTTCTCTATGCAAAATGCAAATAAATTTATGTAATTTATACAATGTGATTTTCTAGATGTTATTTTTCATATTCTATCTCTCACTGTTAAATTTACCCTACCCTTAAAATTATAGACTGTTCATGTCTTTGTCAGTGGCAAAACTTACAGGAGGGGAGGATCTACTTCTAATAATGAATAGGGTCCATAAGTGCGGTACAATTGAGGACATCTTGGATCAGTCACCGTACAGTTGAGCACCAAATCTCCAGCAGTTGTCAGGAAGTTGGAATTAAATGTACGTATAAGTTAACAGGTGAGGTACAAGTGCAGCAAGATCTTTTATAGTCTCTCTCTTTGTACAGCATCCGCAGAGAGCATTTCACTGCTCTATTGCTTATAATTTGCCAGATACAGTAGATATGGATAAAGATTTTTCTAGCTATTTAAGCATGTAATTATGTTTCTGCATACTGTCGGACAGGGACGGTAATAAAAGTCTATAAATACAGGAGATTAAGCCTTTTACCGAGGTTCCTTGAGTACACAGATGCTCAAAAGGGGTAAGCTGGGAACATTTAAGAGAAACAAAGTGGGTTCTTAAAAGGTCACATGTCTGTAAGTAGGAAAAGAATGCTTGCCCGGGGATAAAGAATTATTAAGAGTTAACCAGGCTATAGACACTAAACAACCCATCTCTCCCGGGCCAGGCATGGTGGGAGGTCAACTACATAGGAATTTTGGTGTAAAGGGAGCAAGGACTGAGGAAGGACATAAGGCCTTTTTTTAATGCAGCAAATTTGCTGTTTTTTCCTTTTTTTAATTAAGACTTTTTATTGAAACTTTTCGAAACTTTTTCTTCCAATACAAATAAAACCCCGATAGGGCATACCGTCTCGCAAATTTGCTGTTTTATTCTATTGTGACATCATTATTGTGTTTAATTATATTTAGTCTTATATCTGGTTCTGTTTATAGTCCCATATATTTCCCAGTTTATGATATACAAACTAAATGGGGGTGTATATGTTTGCACTGCTTCCATCTAGTATTGCACCAGAAACAATTATTTCTCTATGCAACAATAAATCAGCAGCTAATAGATATAAATAGGTTTCATCTCACCCATCCAATGTCTAGTGTGTTGCAGTATGAGGATTCAGTCACAGGTTGCGATTATTCAGGGTCCGGAGTCTCAAAGCTTTCCCTGGTTCATCCTCAAATGTGGTTATTGGTTGCTACCCTTTTTCCCACAGGGTCCATCAGGGCACTTACCCTAATATAGGCAACCCCTGCCCCGATCTATCCCTTTGTAGATAGATCTACCCTACATAGATATATATATAGGGTATAACAGGGACTCTACAAAGGGATAGATCAGGGCAGGGGTTGCTGGACCCTGTGGGAAAAAGAGTAGCGACCCATAAACACATTTGAGGATGAACCAGGGACAGCTTTGAGACTCTGGACCCCGGATGGTCGCAACCTGTGATTGAATCCTTATACTGCAACACAAAAGACATTGAAAGAGCACGCTGGATGGGTGGGATGAAACCTATTTATATCTATTATCTGCTGATTTATTGTCGCATAGAAAAATAATTGTTTCTGGTGCAATACTAGATGGAAGCAGTGCAAATATATGTTGTGGGGTTTGGATTATTTTTTTTATTAAACATGAAGTGTTAAAGGTATACACCCCCAATTAGTTTGTATTTTCATTCAGTTTTACACTATAGTCCAGCTTCTATGTAGACTACTTACTTAAAGCAAATGTACCTGATGGTACATTCGCTTTAAGTGCTGCACATGAATAGAACGGTGGTGGCACATGGAGGCTGGTGCCACGGTCCTATATTTGAACGTCGGCTCGGTTCCCACGCATGGTGACGGTCTATTACCAAGCACTTGCCTGGGCTGAAGCACTGGAGGCGGGCCAGCCCACCCCCAGTGGGAGGAAACCCCTGCCCCTCTATGACGCAGCTCCAGTGCTTTAGGCCGGGCCTGTGCTTGGTAATAGACCGTCACCATGCGTGGGAATCGGGCCACCGTTAAAAAAACGTGGCACTGGCTTCCCTGAGCCACCACCGTTCATGTACAACACTTAAAGCGAATGTACCTGATGGAACATTTGCTTTAAACATGATAGACACTGAGCGGCCTTTCAGAAAACCAACTAGTCTAAACTACTAAAGGACTTTAAATGAACAGGCAACTGTACATTACATTTGCAGTTTAAATTCTGCCAAAAGGGAAGTATAAGTTAGCAAAGAGCTGATTTGGAAAGACAAGACCAAGTGTTCCTGGAGTTTATTAAAGGACAACTCCCATGAAAAACTTTTTCTCAGTAATTGAAGCACATTACAAAGTTATATAACTCTGTAATGTGCTTCAATCACCTATCTGACCTCCTTCCCTGTCTTTTCCCCCTCAACCCCCACCAGGAAGTGTAGGAAACTCACACATACCTAATTACTGTCGTCCTCAGGCTCTTCTCTCAGCTCCTTCTTGTGTCGATGAGTCATCAGCAGGAGGGCTGGTCTAGCTCCTGTTTCACCAGCCTCCCCCTCCCCTGCCTTGTCAGGTGACTCAGCTTGCTCAGCTCCCATTGGCTGAGCAACTGCAAGCCACCTGAGTCATGTCACTTGTTTATCTTCCCTCCATGAGAGAACCCTGTCTTATCTCTCCCCTGTTGCCCTGACCTGATTATGGACGGCCATTGTGCAGATGTCACTTTGCTATGTACACTACATTGCTAAGTGAAAGTATGTGTGTGCAGCTTCAGTGCAGGGGCTGACAACCTGTGGGATTATATAGCAGCCTGACTGAAGAGAGAGAGAGGGGGTCATGTTTAGTGTACAGTATGATGGGAGTTGAAGTGAATGGAGGGGCAGGCACTTGCAATGTCACAGCAGCCAAAGTGCATGGAATCATGGGAAGCTGAAACCAGGAAGTAAGGAAGAGATGAAGCCCAAGACTAGAAACCAAAGGGTACGCAGACGGTGGGAAATTCAAACAGTAACAGCTCAGGAGTATATAAGTATATAAACTATGTTTCTGACTGTTTTTTTTTTTTTTCTTAGCACAGGAGTTGTCCTTTAACATTATTACATCTATTGTTACTAAACTCACATTACATGATGTAAAATAATGAAGGTTATAGTTGATCTAATCATATCTCTGACATTCATGGCCTATTAATGACAGCTCACTAAATACCTAAAAATAACTCTTGCTTACCAATCATAGCATTAAATGTCTTATTTATGCTTGTAAACTCTGAATCTGAAACTCAAATAGATTATGATTATATTTATATACATCCATGAGCCATTAAAGGGAAACTATCAGCAAGTTACAAGCATCTAACCTGCTTATATGTTCCTATAGCGCATAGGGTGCTGAGTATGAAGGGATTTTTCTTACCTTAATCCTCAGCGCCATTTTTGGGATATTTGTAGGTTAGTTCATATGCTAATTAGGCACTTTGGTGCACTGGGGGCGGGGCTGCCATCTTCAGCGCACCAATCCACCCCTTCTTGCCAATATTAGCAGAGCAGAGCACCGCCCTAATATACATTAGGAGGGATGGGCCAGCCGGGGCAGACAGGTGCACTGAGGGTGGTAATCCTGCCCCCAATGCACCCAAACCCCTTATAGCATATGAAATACCCTACAAATATCCCACAAATGGCTCTGAAAATCAAGAGGAGAAAATTGCTTTCATCCTGTATGTGCACTATAGGGACAGATCAGGAGGTTAGTTGCTTCAGATAAATTACCAAACAGATAAATGACCAAGGTTTCCCTGCAGAAAATGACCATCTTGCCTTCCTATAGTGCAATCCTCAGGTAAGCAGAGCCAATATCCCCGCCCATCACCATGATGTAAAGGAAAATATAATTTACCAGACCACCTTTTATATATTGGTTCCCCTCTAATGCTTACTTGTCCATGGTAGGTAATTTCAGTAGTGGGCAGGTTCATCACGGGCACTGTGGCTATGCAACCCCATACACAACAAGCCTAGACTTCACACTTTCAGTAACTTATGGTATGTTTGCTCTTCTGTGGAATTAGAATAGTCTAGCTTTTGCTCGCCACTCACATCATTCAATGCCTCCATCTTGGATCATGCACTCTCTCCATCCTCCATGAGTGATTAAAGCAGAGAAAAGCCTGATCCTACATGCGCAGGATGTGTAAGTTTGAAGTCACCATAAAAAATGAGGAGGACATTTATAAAACTGGTGTAAAGTAGAATTGTCTTAGTTGTCCCTAGCAACCAATCAGATTCCACTTCTCATTCCTCACAGATTCTTTGAAACATTAAAGGTGAAATCTGATTGGTTGCTAGGGGCAACTAAGACAATTCTACTTTACACCATGTTTGATAAATCTCCCCCTGAATGTTCAGACCCTGACCGATCAATAGAAAGAGGTACTGCACAATCTGCCCCCTTCTTTGTGTGAAAAAGACGTGCCCCATAACATTATGAGGCCGTTTTGTCACATGACACAGAGCCCCGAGAGGAATGTGCTAAGCGCGACTTCTCCCGACTCGTTCTCATAATCGGGTCAGGTTCTGGACACTCAGACACGGACCGAACAAACCATTTGACATGTCTCTCTGACATAAAAATAAAGTGATCCAACAGCATCCAATAGTGTAAATCCTTAGTGAAGTTTACATAGCAAGCCACATACATGAAAGCAACATTTTGATCCCGCATGGTCTTAATCAAGCCTGTTAGGTCGAAATTTTGCTTTTGTCTATCTTCCTTGATGAATAAACTTCACTTAGGATTTACACTACTGGATACTGTTGGATTACAAATGTTATATCTCGTGGCCGGGTTCACATACAGTATGACACCGGCCGGCTGTGTTACAAAACGGCCAGTGTCAGTGAAGTTCACTGCAGTACCAGCCGGATGAACTTCATTTATTGTCAATTGGGATGCAGGCGCATTAGCCTGCATTCCAATTAACCATGGCAGACAATGTAAAGTAGGGCCAGAGCCGCACTTTACATTGTCTGCACTGTCAGATTTGTGCCGCCTCTATTCAATGAAAACCGGCATGTCAGTTTTCAGTGCGGCGGCTTGGAATCCCGGCCACTTAATTAAATAACTGCTGTGGTTGCAAAACTGCAACTATGGCGTTGTTTAATGATTTTTTACGTAGTGTGAACTTAGCCTGAAAGGCACATTGAACTATTTACTAGGACTGTTGGACCCTCATTTTATGGTATTTCTCTCTGACATGTTGAAAGGCTGTCTCTTTTTGAGGTTATCTTACCATGGTGGCATAGTACACACTATTTGATCAAATGGTATGCTAAGAACCTCAATTTGTTTTATATCAGTAGTTCATTTCAGTACTAATTTCAGAAACGATACAAATACACTCAGATCATTATGATTGTTAAGTCCAAGGGGGCCCAGGGCTCCGGTCTTTGCTATCCACATCGCTTCCCCTTGCAATAATAATCTTTGAAGAGGAGGCGGGGATCGTCAAAGATTGTTATTGCAAGGGGAAGCGATGTGGATAGCAAAGACCGGAGCCTTGATCTGAGAGTATTTGTATAGTTTCTTGGTGATGAGGGTTTAATGTATGTATATGATGTTATTCACTACTGTCACTTTAAATATTCCGCCATGTTTATACTTGCGAGGCACGCAGGGCATATAACCCAGACGTGCCTTCGTCATTACGTACTACGAGGCCAGTGGAAGCGTGTAAACGCGAAACGATTGTAGCCTTAGTCGGACGTACATAGCATGTCTGCCTGTAACATATTATGGTGATGTTTCAATAAATCCAGCACTTGTATGGTGAGTGACCGCCTTCTTGCTACTTTATTGTTTAACTTCTATGTGAGCACAGGGGCGCACTCATCAATCAATGATGGTTCTCACCTTTCTCCTTCTGTGTTAATATTTTCTGTTTTTTAGCATTGTGAGCAGAGCAGTTACAGCACATATAGAAAAAAGTGATAGTTTATTCATTGTAGCCACTGCTTTCCTTGGTGTTAGACTAGTTGTTTTTGTTGCGGCCATTTGACTTTTTTAATCAATAATTGATGGTGACTTTGAAACAATAGCTGCCATTTCCCTCCTTTCATGTATTATATTTCTTGTTGTCTCAACTGAACATTGATTTAAGCTGACTTAATGTTTCATGAGTTGTTAAAGACTGGGATCAAATGAACTTTGTAACAACATAATCAAAGATACTAGAGATGATGATTGAGAGATGTAGATGACCCCCCCCGTCCCTCTCTAGTAGATGGCCCCCTGTGTAGTCCCCCTAGAGTAGAGGGCCCCTAGTGTAGTCCCTCCTTTACTAGATGACTCCAGTGTAGTTCACCCTTTAGTAGATGGCCCCAGTGTAGTCCACCTTTAGTAGATGGCCCCAGTGTAGTCCCCCCTTTACTGCATAGCCCCTAGTATAGTCACCCTTTAGTAGATGGCTGTTAGGGCCACGGCGGCGTCCCGCGCTCCGGACCGCCGCCATGACTCCTCACCCAGCTCCGAAGCAGCCGGGGTCCGCAGGCAGGGACCCGGTGCTGCGGCTACTTCAGCCCAGGGGGCCCCTCACCTTGCCTCGTTCCTGCCCGTCACTGTGCCAGCCGGCGCGCGTGTCCCCGCCTCCTAGGGCGCGCGCACACCGGCTGTCTCAGATTTAAAGGGGCAGTGCGCTCCTAATTGGTTTAGTGTCTATCACTCCCCTATAAGTTCCAGCCCTGCCCCCTTCCAGGTGTTGGAGCCTCTACATGCTTCCCATAGCGTTTGGCCCAGCTCCCTGTTGTTCCTGACCTCAGTCCTTGTTCCCAGTCCCTGTCCTCTGTCCCGGTCCTGGTCCCTGTCTGCTGCTTAACCATTGTTCCTGAGCTCTGCCTGCCACCTGCGGTTAAGCCTACAGACCTCTGCCTGCGTTACCATCTGCCTACGGCTCCTGCCACGCCTCGCCTGCTGTCCCTAGCAACCAAGCCAGGGGTAGCGACCTGGGGGTCGCCTGCCGCAGCAAGTCCGTCCCGCCTTGCGGCGGGCTCTGGTGAAAACCAGCGGCCCCTTAGACTCCGCTCCCTGGTGCGGTTACCACCACCGCTAGTGACAGTTCAGTGGATCCACGACTCCAGGCGTTACAGTAGGCTCCAACCATGGATCCCGGCGAGGTGCCTGATATCCGTGACGTAGCCAGAGTGGTCGCCCAACAGGCGCAACAGATCCAGCAACAGTCGCAGCAGATTCAGCAACTGACCGCTGCCTTACAGCAGCATACTACAGCCCAGCGCTCTCCACCTCCTGCAGCTCCTTCGAGACTTCGACTGGCTCTCCCGAGTAAATACGGAGGCGATCCCAAGTTGTGCACAGGATTCCTGACTCAATGCACCATGCACATTGAACTTTTAAGTAGTCAGTTTTCCACCGAGCGCTCTAAAGTGGCTTTCATCATCAGCCTACTGGAAGGTAGAGCTCTGGCTTGGGCCACGCCTCTCTGGGACCGAGATGACCCTGCTGCTGCTAATCTCCGAACCTTTGTGGCCGAGTTCCGCTCCGTCTTTGAGGAACCTGCCCGTGCGTCTTCGGCTGAGACAGCTCTCCTCAATCTCTCTCAGGGGAGTTCCACCATTGGCGACTACGCCATCCAGTTCCGCACCCTGGCAGCGTAATTTTGGACTGGAATGAGGCTGCTCTAATTGCCACCTTCAAGAAGGGCTTGTCCAGTTGTGTAAAGGACGTTCTCTCCGCCCGAGATCTTCCTACCTCCTTGAACGATCTTATCCTACTGGCTACCAGAGTCGACAACCGGTTTACCGAGAGAGAGGAGGAGGTCCGGCAAGAACGGCGACTAAGCCTGCCTCATCGCCATCACCGGCCAGCACCTGTTTTCCAGAACCCAGTCACGCCAGTACCCCAGTTAACTCCTGAAGTTCAGATGCAGGTAGAACAAGCTTGCCTGACCTCTGATGAGAGAGCTCGCCGACTAGAGCTGAATTTCTGTCTCTATTGCGGTGGCTCTGATCACTTCCGGCAAAGATGTCCCCAACGTCCTCAGCGTCCAGGAAACGCTCGCACCTAGGTCCGGTAGGAGAGGCCTCCCTAGGTGTGAATGCTACCTCTCCAAGGTTGTCTCTGCCAGTTTCCATCCAGACACCCTCAGGACAAACGCACCAGACTACTGCCTTCATCGACTCTGGGTCTGCAGGCAGTTTCATTGCAGCCACATTGGTCCAAAGATGGCGGCTACCCGTGATCCAGCTAGCCTGACCCCTGATTATCTCCTCGGTCACGGACGAGACTCTTACTGAAGCTGTACACTACCAGACGGCATTACTAGTCCTCCAGGTAGGTGCCTTGCATCAGGAGAAGATCTCCTTCTACATCTTGCGCCATTCTTCTTCCGACATCTTGCTGGGTCTACCTTGGCTGCAATTACATACCCCTAGGCTAGACTGGAGAACTGGGGAGGTTCTCAGTTGGGGTTCAGACTGTCCAAATCGGTGTCTGAAGTCTCCTCAACCCAAACGCTCTACGAGGTCACCTGCTTACGCCAAGCCTCTATCCGGCCTACCGGCGGAATACCAAGGCTTCGTTGATGTCTTCTCGGCCAAGGAGGCGGACTTTCTACCACCTCATCGGCCCTATGATTGCCCTATAGACCTTCTTCCAGGAACTTCTCCTCCACGTGGTCGAGTATACCCTCTCTCTGTGCCCGAGACTGAAGCCATGTCCTCCTACATCCGGGAGAACTTACAGAAGGGCTTCATCCGTAAATCCACGTCTCCCGCTTGCGCTGGATTTTTGTTTGTGCAGAAGAAGGACGGTTCCCTCCGCCCATGCATAGACTACCGGGGCTTAAATAAGGTGACTGTCAAGAACCGCTATCCTCTTCCGCTAATCCCCGAACTATTCGATCGTCTCCGTGGAGCCAGGATCTTCTCCAAGCTGGATCTCAGGGGAGCGTATAATTTGATCCGTATTCGTGAAGGAGACGAATGGAAGACTGCTTTCAACACCAGAGATGGGCACTACGAATATCTGGTCATGCCATTCGGCCTATGCAATGCCCCAGCGGTCTTCCAGGAATTTGTGAATGATATATTCCGTGACCTCCTCTATGTCTGCGTCATTGTCTATCTTGACGACATCCTGGTCTTCTCCCACGACCAGCAGACCCACGTGTCCCATGTACGGCAGGTTCTACGAAGACTACGGGCCAACCATTTGTATGCCAAGCTGGAGAAGTGTGTTTTCCATCAGCGCAGCCTGCCCTTTCTTGGATACATTGTCTCCGACCAGGGCCTACAGATGGATCCAGCCAAGCTCTCAGCTGTTCTCCAGTGGCCACGTCCTGTGGGACTTAGAGCTATCCAACGTTTCCTTGGATTTGCCAACTACTATCGGCAGTTCATCCCTCACTTCTCTACCCTGGTCGAACCCATAGTGTCTCTCACCAAGAAGAAGGCGGATCCCAGACGTTGGCCTCCAGAGGCCGAACAAGCCTTCAATAGCCTAAAGTCTGCCTTTGCCTCTGCTCCTGCTCTAGTCCGTCCAGATGTCACCAAGCCATTTTCTCTTGAAGCCGATGCATCTTCTGTGGGCGCAGGAGCCATCCTCTCGCAAAGGGACACATCAGGCAAGACCAGAACATGCGGGTTCTTTTCTAAGACTTTCTCCCCGGCCGAGAGGAACTATACGATTGGAGACCGTGAACTCCTGGCAATTAAGTTGGCACTGGAGGAGTGGCGTCATCTCCTAAAGGGGGCTAGACATCCTGTTAACATCTACACGGACCACAAGAACCTCCTCTACCTCCAATCGGCTCAACGCCTCAATCCCCGGCAGGCCAGGTGGTCTCTCTTCTTCTCACGTTTCAACTTTACTATTCATTTCCGTCCAGCCGAGAAGAATGTAAAAGCCGATGCATTATCCCGAGCATCCGATGTCATGGGGCAAGAGGAATCCCCCCGTCACATAATACCTCCCGATCGCCTAGTACCAGTTGCCACTTCTACTCTGCAGAGACTGCCTCCCGGTAAGACTTATGTGCGCCCCGCACTCCGAAAACGCATCTTGAAGTGGGGTCATTCCTCTTTGGTGGCCGGGCATCCGGGAGCTCAAAAGACCGGGCAATTGATCTCCCATCACTACTGGTGGCCCAATCTCCTTCAGGATGTCAAGGACTTTGTGGCTTCCTGCGCAGTCTGTGCCAAGAATAAGTCACCCTGTCAAAGACCTGCCGGCCTACTTTTGCCCTTGCCAGTCCCGGACCGTCCCTGGCACCACATAGGGATGGACTTCATCACAGACCTACCTCCATCCGCGGGCAATACAGTCATTTGGGTGGTGACTGACCGCTTCTCTAAAATGTCTCACTTCGTGGCTCTTCCTGGACTACCTTCTGCTCCCCGTCTGGCCCAGTTGTTCTTCCGACACATCTTCTGCCTACATGGACTTCCTCTTCACATTGTGTCCGACCGAGGCTCTCAATTTGTCTCCAAGTGAAGCTAGACTTCTCATCTGCCTATCATCCCCAGACCAACGGGCAAGTGGAGAGAGTCAATCAGATCCTGGGCAACTACCTACGTCATTTTGTTTCCAGCCGCCAAGACAACTGGTCCAATCTACTTCCATGGGCAGAGTTCTCTTATAACCATCTGGACTCTAGTTCCACGGGCAAGTCTCCTTTCTATGTGGTCTACAGGCATCACCCTCGTCCTCCTCGGCCTCTCTCTCCATCATCTGAGGTTCCTGCCGTGGAAGAATTGATCTCTGACCTTCAGTCGATCTGGGAACAGACTCGACAGTCCTTACTCAAAGCCTCTGACCGCATAAAGGATCAGGCAGATAAGAAGAGGAGACCTGCCACAAACTTTCTCCCAGGTGACAAAGTCTGGCTCTTGGGCAAGTATGTCCGTCTCAAGATTCCCAGCTACAAGTTGGGTCCTCGATTTCTTGGTCCTTTCTCAGTGCTAAAACGCATTAACCCAGTCACCTACAAACTCCGTCTACCCCCTACTATGCGAATCCCGAACTCCTTCCATGTCTCCCTCTTGACCAGTAAAGCTTCGTCCTCCACTCCACAAGCCGTCTCTGACGACGTATACATTGTTGAAGACATCTTAGCGATGAAAACTGTCAGAGGAAGACGTTTCTTCCTAGTGGACTGGAGAGGTTTTGGTCTTGAAGAGAGATCCTGGGAACCCGAATCTAATATCTTGGATCGGGATCTCATCAAGGGATTCTTGCAGACTAGAAAGAGGGGGAGGCCAAAGGGGGGGGTACTGTTAGGGCCACGGCGGCATCCCGCGCTCTGGACCGCCGCCGTGACTCCTCACCCAGCTCCGAAGCAGCCGGGGTCCACAGGCAGGGACCCGGCGCTGCGGCTACTTCAGCCCAGGGGGGCGCCTCACCTTGCCTCGTTCCTGCCCGTCACTGTGTCGGCCGGCGCACGCGTCCCCGCCTCCTAGAGCGCGCGCGCGCCGGCTGTCTCAGATTTAAAGGGACAGTGCGCTCCTAATTGGTTTAGTGTCTATCACTCCCCTATAAGTTCCAGCCCTGCCCCCTCCCAGGTGATGGAGCCTCTACATGCTTCCCATAGCGTTTGGCCCAGCTCCCTGTGTTTCCTGACCTCAGTCCTTGTTCCCAGTCCCTGTCCTCTGTCCCGGTCCTGGTCCCTGTCCGCTGCTTAACCATTGTTCCTGAGCTCTGCGGTTAAGCCTACAGACCTCTGCCTGCGTTACCATCTGCCTACGGCTCCTGCCACACCTCGCCTGCTGTCACTAGCAACCAAGCCAGGGGTAGCGACCTGGGGGTCGCCTGCCGCAGCAAGTCCATCCCGCCTTGCGGCGGGCTCTGGTGAAAACCAGCGGCCCCTTAGACTCCGCTCCCTGGTGCGGTTACCACCATCACTAGTGACAGTTCAGTGGATCCACGACTCCAGGCGTTACAATGGCCTCCAGTGTAGTCCCCCTATGTTAGTAGGCTCTCACTTAGCCAAAAACACCCAGCATGGAACTTGCTCATAAAATAATCCTTTCCTTTAATCAAAATAAATTAATTAATTAATTAATAAAATAAATATATATTTTATATATATATATATATATATATATATATATATATATATATATATTGCTACCTTATTCCACAGTGTTGTCCCCATTACAGTTCACAATCTAAATTCACCTATCTGCATATTTTGGATATAGGTAAAAACCAGAACACCTGGAGAAAAACAAAGCAAAAAGAAATTTGAGGCTACATAGGAAAAGCAAAAGAACACTGTTATATTGCTGGTCGGGCTAGGTGGCAGTGCAGTTTCTCTTTAATAAATCTGCTCTGAAAGCACGAAGCTTAGTAGACAGCTAACAGTACACTCTATTAGTACAAACGTATTTACTAACATCAAAGCCAAATTTGTAATAGTTTTTCTTTCATAAATCATTTGCTCAGGCGCATGAACGTATTAGGACCTTTGAGATTCATTGAGCCATGATAAACTTTTTCAAGCACCTATTTCACCTCCATATGCCTCCAGTTTCATAGGATGCATAAACTATTGCGGCATGCACCATCAAATGTCATATTCAAAAGAGAGTAGCCCCACAATATGGAAATGCATAGGGAACTATACAGCGGGGTATGGAATGCTTATGGCTTTGTAGTATAGAGCCAAAGGGCCTGCCTGTCTATACAGCCCCCCCATGCAGTAGTTTTTGGTGAAGTTGGAGCAGAAAGAGAAGGACATAACACCATAAAGGTATATTGAGTGATGAACTGTAAAGATGTTCTAGGTACAATGGATAAAGTCCATTATCTTAATGCATGTGCAGTGTGCAGCTAGAAATGCAGAGGTGTTGAGGGCCAGCTGGGACTTGTTATTCCACACAACAGCAAATGTAGATCATGGTAGCCGGAGTAAGAAAAATCAGGGATCAGAGAATCCAGGATCATCTTAAGCTACTAAAAGAATATAGTTATTTATTCACAATGAAATAGCTTAAAGTGACTCTGTACCCACAATCTGACCCCCCCCCCCCCTAACCACTTGTACGATTGAATAGCTGCTTTTAATCCAAGATCTATCCTGGGGTCCGTTCGGCAGATGATGCAGTTATTGTCCTAAAAAACAACTTTTGAACTTGCAGCCCTGTGTCAAATCAGTGTTGCATACAGTGTATATGCCCTAGGCTTGCACCGCCTCTCCATCCCTCCTCCCCGCCCTCTTTACAATTAGGAATGCCCCAGGCAGGATTTCTCCTAATCATCACTTGTCTGAACGCTCCACTGCACATGTGTTGGATCATTAAGGCCCATGTGTAGTGTTCAAACAAGTGATGAATAGGAGAAATCCTGCCCAGGGCATTCCTAATAATGAGAAGGGTGGGGAGGAGGGACGGAGAGGCGGTGCAAGCCAAGGGCACAGACACTCAAGGCCATGCCAATTTGACACAGGGCTGCAAGTTTAAAAGTTGTTTGTTGTTTTAATAACTGCATCACCTGCCGAACAGACCCCAGGACAGATCTTGGATAAAAATCAGCTGATGGTACAAGCAGTTTTGGGGCGGGGGGGGGGGGGGCAGATTGTGGGTGCAGAGTCGCTTTAACACCTTTGCTTCTTTGTACAGTGTTTTCATAGTCCTACAGGACTCTCTCCATGCCTAAAATACCTAACCCGAAATCACATCACCATCACATGCATGTAATATATCTAATGATTCATTATTTAAACCACATTTTAGAGAAAACTTTTTTTTAAGAGAATGTACAGGCTTAAAAAAAACATGGACTCTTTCTCCAGAAATAAAACCTGTTTGGGTGTGGTTTTTGCAGCTCAGTTCTATTGAAGTGAATGGAGCTGCATACCATACACAACCTAGGACAAGGGGGTGCTGATTTTGCAAGAAAGTAGCTGTGCTTTTTCTAATCCCAGATAAACCCTTTAAGGGAGTTATCCAGCATTAGAAAAATGAAATGGTTAGCACCACTCTTGCCTCTAGTTTAGGTGTCATTTGACATTAAGCTTCAATGTTACCAAGTTGCAAAACCTGCACCCAAGAGAGACAAGAGTAGTGCTGTCTCTGGAAGAAAGTGACAATGTTTTTCTAGCGCTGGAGAACCCCTTTAAGCTCACAACTCACTATATACAAAAAAAATCATGACTGCATTTTCCACTTTGGCCACTAAAGTACAATCTATAAATTTACTGATTTAGGGTCCTTTTAGATGGGCCGATATTAAGGGGCAAGTGAGCGTCGACATGTCAGGTCAGCGCTTGCTTGCTCCTCATTCCCCGCTCGCTGTCTGTGCTATTAGACGCACAGACGTTGAGCGTGAAGAAGCAGGGGGGCAGCAGGTGGCCCAAAAGATAGTGGCGGACTGTATCATGCATGTCGGCTTATCCTTGCCTTATAACATGACCTATTATACCAAATGATTATCGGGCAAGTATGGGCCAATAATCGTTTGGTGTCATAGGGCCCTTAGGTATGAACTGTCCAGAGCAGTAGCAAATCCCCATAGAAAACCTCCAATGCTCTGGACAGTTCCTGTCACAGACAGAGGTGGCAGCAGAGAGCACTGTGTCAGACTGGAAATAATACACCCCCTCCTGCAGAACATACAGCAGCTAATAAGTACTGGAAGACTTTTAAATAGAAGTAATTTACAAATATGTATAACTTTCTGACACCAGTTAATTTGAAACCCCTTTAAGTTGTGCTGTGCAGACCAGGGTGGGTTAGAAGAATCACCTTCTTATTATCGTACAGACGGGTTACGGTTGTATGGTGTTTGTAAGCAGAACCCAAGCAGCCAATTTAAGCATTAAACAGTTAATTGGTGCTGACCATTGCCCCCACCCCTAGATAGCACCTTTAAAATAGAAGCTAGTCAACTAGATGTCTTTTCACCTTTCAACATATCATGATTTCCATGTGACAGGCTTCATTCAGTTTATAACATCAGAGCATTCATTAGTGAAGAATTACAGTACATATTCTTCAAAGAAAATGGAAAATGCATTGTTCTACAGAATCAGCACATCAGCCTTGATTAACAAGTTCAATTTACATTTTATGCAGATACAGGTGTTTCATATAATATTCAGACATCTGGTGATGAGTTGAAGAAATCACGATAAAAGCAAAATAAAAACCTAGGATATATGGTTGAAGGCTTCAGTAAAAATGTGGTTTCTGTTTTTATTTTAAAAACACTAAGTTCACGCTGCGTTTGTGCATTTGTTTCACTGTATCCATTTCAGTACAATAAATTTTAACGTACAGAAAAACATTGTCATCAACGTCTTTGTGTACATTAAAAAAAAAAAAAGGTATGTTAATCAATAGCCTTAGTGTATGTGCACTCTACGGAATCCGGGCGGATAACCCACCGTAGATTCAGCTGCTTGCCCCCACTCGCGCCCGCATGCCTCTCCACCCGTGCCATAGACTCCATTCTATGCACCGACGTTGGCCCAAAGAATGAATAAGGCGGAATCAGCCTTTGCATACACCACAGAGACACCATCATGTGTCTCAACGTCAGTGTATTCTAGGACATTGCCCCCTGGGAAACCAAATATGGAAAAAACACTGCAGAGACACCATCACGTGTCTCGACGTCAGTGAGCTAGCCAGACCTTCCTCCGGGAAGGAACAACCAAGCCAATGAATGTCTCCAGTCAAGGAAACCACCCAAGCAAGGTATCTATCCACAGCCAGCTGTTTCAGAGTATTTGCCCCTCATCAGTGTGGAGTAGGATTCTGGCTAGTGGGAGCAATGCCTAGTGATTGCATGTAAAAGGACGTTGAGACACCATAATGTGTCTTAACGTCAGTGTATTCTAGGACATTGCCAACCAGAATCCTACTCCACACGGATGAGGGGCAAATACCCTGAAACAGCTGTCTGTGGATGGAAACCTTGCTTGGGTGGTTTCCTTGACTGGAGACATTCCTTGGCTTGGTTGTTCCTTCCCAGAGGAAGGTCTGGTTAGCTCACTGACGTCGAGACACATGATGGTGTCTCTGCAGTCTTTTTTGCATATTTGATTTCTCAGGGGGCAATGTTCTAGAATACAGTGACGTCGAACAGAATCTGTTTTTACCACTCTGTATTTGTGACATCTGGATCTGATGCCCTCACCAAATAAAATGTAAGAAGGTTTCCAAGGTTATCAGGAAATTGAGGGAAGACTCAAATAGGAAGCTCAAGAATATTCACCCTGTCACCCCATAAGATATTATCCATATCCTTATCCCATTTTCTGTTGCTACTGTTGGAACAATGTTGCACTGACATAATGTAAAAGTAATATCAATGTCCTAAAAAAAAAATTGTGCATATAAATTGGTTTGATCTATTTTTTTTTTTCTTGACCTACAGTGAAAATATATAGGTATCTGTTAGCTTACTTAGCTGTTTTGGACAGTTCTCTAACCAATTTAACCACAATGCTCTGCATGTCTCTTTGGCAGCACATTCTTATTATTTACAGATCATGGAGTCCCCACAGAGCTGTGTGACTGCTCTATACTACAGACACAGCTTGGAGCCAGGATTTCATTGTGAAAGATTCTACAAATAAAATGAGTAAAATACTAGAGAAAGTAAGTTGTTGTTCATGTTTCTTCTACTTTAATGGCTTGCACAGTGAACTCCGTAGTCTACAATATTTATCTTAGAGGTCAAACACTTTTTATTCCTTTTAGAGACTCAGTAATTGACGAAATTGCTTCCAGAGTTTCCAGTACCACTGTAACGGAAACAATTCTATTATTTCCATAATATAATTGATTTCTCTTTATGTTGTTTAAAATGATCAGTAATTTTTTCATTTGTAATGAGTTATTTATATTATACATTGAATACTTGGAGAAAGATAGGCACATACTTCTTTCTTATATATTGCAGCATAGGCTTTTATTAGAGATCATATGAGGGTTCTTTAGCTGATGTGGAAGGCATTGGATTACAGCCATACTGCTTCATATGTCCCAACTGAAATGATTTTCAAATGCTGTCTACATCACATATGAAGCCTCCAGCTTTGCAGAGAGAGGGGGTGGAGTCTCATGGCTGCACAAATTAGACTAATCTTTTTGATGTGGTTTTTTTTTTATTCCAAATATTTTTAGAAACCTTTGTGTCAGGAATCTGCAGTAGCCTGGTCTGAACTGGTCCTGGTGTTTTGTTTTTGTGTGCCACACCCAATTGCTTCTCAGCTTCTGGCTATGCAGGAGTTAAGCTGAGAAGCTTCTGGACTTGATTTTGCACCTGTCTGGTCTCTGTGATTGATGGGTCTCTCTGCCTGTCTGTAACCTGGAAGATCAGAGTGCTGGTCCAATGGGGATCCAGACCGGGCTCTTGGTCAGCATAAAACAAAGCTGGGGCTGAGTCCCAGCGCTGGCTATTTAGATTAACATCCGGATCACAGCTACCCCTTGTCTATTCCTGCGCGCCCCATCCTAACTCCCTCTGCTTGCTCGTCTGTGTTACCTGACCTCTGGCTTTGACTTTTGACTATCCCACTGCTACTTGTTTTGTACTGCGCTGTCTGCTTGGTTTTTGACTTTGCCTGTTCGACTATTCTATATTGTGTTTGTACGTCTGTCTTGTTCTGTGTTTCACGTACTCAGTATAGGGAACGTCTTTGTGGTTGTCTACGTCCGCCTAGGGCCGATTGAGGCAAGTAGGTAGGGACAGTTGGTGGGTTCAGCATCAGGGCTCACTGTAGTGTCTTGTCCCTGCCTCCCCTGTCCTGACAGAATAGCCAGCCGACTGGTTTTGCCTCACGGACACCATGGACGCCATGAGCACAATAGTGGACCACATGCAGCAGCTCAACACCATGGTGCAGAAGCTGGCTGACAGGGTCCAAGTGCAGGAGATGGCCCCAGCTTACCATGACCTCCCAGATACCTCCTGAGCCTCCTATCCAGCACCAAGAGAAATTCAAGGGGGACAGGAAATGCTTCTGCACTTTCCGGGAGGGTTGTAAGCTGTTCTTTCGACTGTGTCCTCATTCCTCTGGAGACGACTCGCAGAGGGTGGGCATTGTTTTGTCCCTCCTCCAAGGACCACCTCAGGAATGGGCCTTCTCCCTGTCACCTGACTCTCCCGACCTGCAAACAGTTGACCGTTTTTTCTCCGCATTGGGCCTGCTGTATGATGACCTGGATTGTGCAGCGACAATTAACCAGGTTACGGCAAGGTGAACGTATAGTAGAGGACTATTGTTCAGAATTCCGACAGTGGAGCGGCCCTTCCGCTTGGAACGACTCTGCTCTCCGGTTCCAATTCCGGGCCGGGCTGAGCGACCGACTAAAGGACATGTTAGTGGTCTACCCGACTCCTGACACCCTAGAGGAGTGTATGACCTTGGCCATAAGGGTGGATTGAGGGACCGACAAAGGTAGAGGGGTTCCCCAGACCTGACTAGACCCTCTTTGTCTCCAACCTCCTTCTCTAAACCTTCCCCTCCTGTCTCACCCTCTCGGGAAGACGCCACCGATGCCAAGGCCAGACGAGCACATTTCTTACAGTACAACCTCTGCCTGTACTGTGGGAATGCGGGACATAGAGTACAGCAATGTCCTTCCAGGCCGGAACCACCGCCAGAAAGCTCCAGGTGCCTCAGCGACTATCGAGGGGGTCACTCAGGCACACAGGTAACCTTCGTTCAAAGGAACAAACTGTTACTGCCTGTATCTTTGGTCTTGGGGGACAGATGCATTTCTGGGTATGCCCAGGTAGATTCTGGGTCATCAGCGAATTTAATCAATCCTGTGTTTTGGTCTGGTTTGAAGGCATGTCCACTTCGGCTCAGGTGTCCAGTGAATGTCACTGGAGCAGACTCAGCCCCCTTTGCCCAAGGGGATGTACGATATATTACCCCCCACCTTGAAGTTAAGGTGGGGTCTGTTCATGTCGAGACCCTTGATTTCCTTCTTATGCAGGATTTGTCCTCTGATGTAATCTTGGGGTTACCCTGGCTGGAAGCACACAATACAGTGTTCGATTGGTCCAGCAGGGAACTTATTCGATGGGGGCCTCAGTGTGCTCCCCACTGTATTGCTATATCACTTGCGAAATGTTCCCCCAAAGAAGGGGAGATTCCAGAGTTTCTGGTAGATTATGCGGATGTGTTCGATGAGAGTTCGGTGGAGGGGTTGCCCCCCCATCGACCTTATGATTGCTCTATTGATCTCATTCCAAGGGCTAAATATCCCAAGGGGCGTATATTTAACCTGTACTGTCCAGAAAGAGAGGCCATGTGGGAGTATATAAAGGAAAGTTTACGTAAGGGCCATATCCGCCCCTCCTCTTCTCCTTTGGGGGCGGGATTCTTTTTTGTGGGCAAAAAAGACGGTGGACTTAGACCCTGTATTGACTATCGTTAGCTTAACAAGATCTCGGTCAAGAACCAGCACCCGCTGCCTCTCATCCCTGACCTTTTCAATCAGATTGTGGGTGCTAGATGGTTCTCTAAAATAGATTTGAGGGGATCTTACAATCTGATTAGAATTAAGGAGGGTGATGAGTGGAAGACTGCCTTTAATACCCCAGAAGGCCATTTCGAATATTTGGTCATGCCTTTTGGGTTATGCAATGCTCCGGCAGTCTTCCAGCATTTCGTCAATGATGTCTTCGGCGAATATCTTGGTAGTTTTCTGGTGGTTTATCTTGACGACATTTTGCTAATAATCTGCTGCATTTATCTTTCTTAAACTTTGACCAAGTTTCCTGTGCTTTTGTAGCTCACACATCACCAAAACATCAGTGATCCACCCTCATGCTTTACAGTAGGAATGGTGTTTCTTTCCCCGGAGGCCTTGAAGTGCAACGTTTATGGTTTTGGCCAAAAAGTTTTAATTTTGGTCTTATCACACCAAATTACCTTGTTCCAGAAGTTTTGAGGCTTGTCTTTGTGCTGTTTGGCATATTGTAGGTGATTTGCTTTGTTGCATTTGTGCAGTAATGGCTTTCTTCGGACACATTAACCATGCGGCCCATTCTCTTCTCGTGCCTCCTTATTGTGCATCTTGAAACAACCACACTGCTAGTTTTCAGAGAGTTCTGTATTTCAGCTGATATTTGTGGGTTTTTCTTTGCATCCTGAACAATTTTCTTGGTAGTTTTGTCTAAAATTTTTATTGGTCTACCTGACTGTGGTTTGGTTTGTACAGAGCCCCCGATTTTCTATTTGGTAATCACAGTTTGAACACTGCTGACTGGCATTATCAATTCCTTGGATATCTTTTTATATCCCTTTCCTGTTTTATACAACTACATTTTCCCGCAGATCCCTTGACAATTATTTTGCTTTCCCCATGACTCACAATCCAGAAACATCAGTCGCTAGATGAAAGATGCCTGGATCCCAGATACACAATAGTTTGACAATAAATGGCTTCACTCAACCACTAACCATGAGTGCAAAAAAGTTTTTGTGTTATAATTCATATTTTCTGAAAAAAGGACAAGAAAGCAAAAATTCTGCCGGGGTATGTAAACTTTTGAGGGCAACTGTATGTCTAACTCTCACAAATATTTCCTCTAGTATATATTACTAGTTTACTACTTATTTCTTAGTATGCACATTAGATTACAACTTTTACCTGTGGTCTATTTTTTTCTGAATTGTTTTCCATTTCTCTCCCTTCCTGTATTCTGCTGACAGGGCGAGGAGAGAAAACCACAAGATTTCATTTCATTGTGAATGCTCTCCCTTATTACATGATACCCTATGACTAGTGAGGGGACATATTCAGGGACTAGATGTTTAGTAGGATACTGCTCATTAGAATGACTACAAAGGCACAATGGCTCGGTGGTTAAGAAAGAAAAATGCCTTCTATTTGTGAATTCCATTTACAAAATTTGCGCAATTATGATAATTAAAACTTGATTTGCAAATTACATTAGCAAAGTGTAGCAAGAAGCAATCAATCCTTATGAAGTGTAATGATTCCTCTTAGATTTAACTGTCAGTGCTCCGGGAGGATGCACACATACATATTTATTATTGTAATCAGGGAGAAGTTTCCAGCTCATGGGGGATCGGAGAGATTAATTCTCACTATAAGTAATTTCTAAGGCCATAATTAGGTTAAAGGAAAAGTGAATTCTGAAAATTACATTTAGACTAATTGGCTTAAAATATGCTATTGTCTCCTCTTAGGCTATTTCGGATTTTTACTGGCAAGATTACTAAATATATATATTTACATATATTATATTAACATTAAACTGATTACAAACCAATTTATACTGGAAATTAATATGCAAACAACAGTCAATGCAAGAAACCTCCTCACCTCAAGGCTATTAAGGCCGTTTTTGTTGGATGACCGTCGTTTATATTTTATAATAATGCCCGTGGTTTGTATGATGACAGCCGTATTATTTGTGGGTAAATAGCAACTGTCATTTCAATGGTGAGTGAATATAGCCCTATACCTAGCATTGAACTCTAACTTGTCTAATTTTACAAGTGTTTCTTTGTAGGTTGTAGATTTTTGCCGGTGTCTCTAAAAATGTGAAAACAGTCTCAGTCTTTGCCCCTTGAGCCAGGAGTTTATCAGCTTTTAACTTTGAACTGCAAGTATGATGTCCTTCAATTCCAGGCACTAGCACCACAAACTCTCAGGCCAGGCTCACACATGCCTAATTTCTGTCCACAAGACCATGGACCCATTCATTTAAATGAATCCGTTCACACACCAGTTGGGTGATCCATGCATCAAAAATTCAGGTTGATGCTAGTATGGACCGCAATTGCGGCACAGATCACCATTCAACTATAAATGGGTAAATACAACTGTGGAAGGCTACGGATGCACATCTGTAGTGCTGTCAGTACCTAGGGAAAGCACTAGGGAACAACTAGGGAAAGCACTACAGACGTGTTAACAAGGCCTCACTAGTAACAGTGTGCGTCACTTCAGGCTCAATGCTTCTAAGTCTCTATCCGGTGCTTTCTGGTGTCACTGATGGTGCTCATAGCCACACGACTGTCTCCTGCTCCATGACTATAGAGTATGCAGGATCACCGGATCATGTTGCCTAACAGGGAGGCACAATGTTCAGTAGGCATACGTCAGTACTCCTATACCATGGGATAATTGATGCAAAATACCTCCAAAGGGGAGTTTGGGTAAACATGGATAAAGCGACATTATATCCATGTTTTCCTGGACTTCCTAGAGCTGTATCCAACATCTTTAGCCAATGGTATTCAAATGCCAAATGATCAGACTCTCTACGGGGTATTGTGTAATAAAAAACAACATAATTTATTGTGTAATAACGCAAGGTGTTTCTGGGTTGAAATTCCTGACAATGGGGTCGGACAATCCCAGAAAAAGGGAGATTCTTGAATGCCTCCGTACTTTTACTCTCCTTTAAAAATCCTCCAACATTTTACATCACAGTCATAACAATTGAGCATTGATTTGGGGCAAGTAGGAGAGTGCCCCGGTGCCGCCTGGAATTCCGGAAGGTTCATGAATGTTCGAGTTCGATCAAACCTAGGGTTTCCCGAGGTTCGATCAACTCTACTGCTCAGTGCTATAATTTGTATAAAATTTTTATACTAACTAAATCTATAAATTCTTTATTATGCTTTTACATGTTGCAAGCTAAACTCGTATACATACCATAGAGCCAGTCAATGCATAAGTTGGTTCCACTGATTTTTCTTCCTCATAGGTTGTTTAAATCAGTTCAGAGCTTTCTCCACAATCAATAGAACTTTACTAAATAAGACAGTAAGCAACCAATTCCGGCACCCAGACATATACTCTTGTTTTTAATGGAGGGTAATCTGTTTCCAGATTCCTCTTGTTGTATATTGGTAGCTTATTTCCCCAAGAACAAATTAGTATAGGGTTACTCAGGCTTTCAATCACATGGTTCTCTCCTCAGCTCACAGACATTCGCCTCAGTTTGATATCAACTCTGCTCATGCACCTTAGATACACTCTTTTGGCACCTAATGGGGATACACCTCATGCACTGACCACTGGCGCCAAAACACTGCCTTACATAGACTACTTTCTAACTCCCTCTTACAAGCCACTACATCAGTCTCAGCCCCTATCTAGGACTGAGCTTACACTGGCACCTCCTCCTGCAAGCTGCCACCTAGGAAGCCATGTTTCCTGATGCTCTTCAACTTGGACAGGGCATGATGCTGCTGCTCATATTGGCACTGCACATCTAAGAGCCACCAGGTGCACAAAGTGGGAGCACAACATTGTATATTATTGATACATTTGATAAAAATATATTGATAAATTCTTAAAGCGACAAACACACTTTTATGGAAGGATGGTAATCTCTACAAATTATTTAAGATTTGCAAACCATGGCAAATGATCACATTTTTGTTAGTTTCTTTTGGCTTACAAATATCCTAACAAAACCAGAATGGTGGCCTTCATTGTGTTCCATTGATGCACACTTTTTGTCTGGACTTAAATTCTCTCTTTACCAGCTATAATGCTGACATAGCAGAACAAATAGTGAAAGAATTTGGCAAGCTTTACTGTAATAAACCTAACATTTCCATGCTATTTTTCCTACTAGGGTCAGCCTATAATAATTAGCAAAACATTCCAGTGCCACATTGATGTTTTACATCTGTTGTTTACTTGAAAGAAAAAAAAATATATCATCAGCCTAATAATCCTCTTCCTTCTATAAAATGTCTTTAAATCAGGTCATACAACAGGAGTATAGTGTTTTTTTTATGTTACTTCCTAAAGTGCCAGAAAACCTATTTAACCCCTTGGCGCAACTGTTGACACAAAAAATCTAGCAAATTTGCTTTGGATGGGGGCAGACCCAGCCGTGGCCATGTGCAGACACGTGTGAGATGAGCTCCAGCTCTACCACTGCAAAAACCTCATAATCCTGTCAAAATCCTGTCACTGTTTGGGGTATAATCAGTACCCTGGGTGCTGGAATGTCCCAGGAACAGCATGAGCAGAACTAGGCAATCCTCTGCTGTGGAGGAGCTGAAGGATTACGCACAGCCCTCCTCATACCATGGCACTTGGCCCACAGAGTGTAAAGAATTAAGTGTTGATGCAATAGCATCAACACTTACCTCCTCTAAACTAGCAGTGGTGCATCATACACCGCTAATTACTGTAAAGGAGTGGGAATTCCTGTCATTCCCGCTGTAAACCGGTGGGAGGCAGCCAGAGAAGGGCTCTCCGCCAGGCAATTATGATGACCCTGATCTCCTACACAGTGATGTCCTCCCTCTCCAGGCAGCCGACATGCTTATCAGTGTAGGAGACTAGGGAGGGAGGACGTCACTGTGCACAGAGCTCAGGTCACCCCCAATACACAAACATCCCTCTTTATACTACAGCAGTCTAGCAGTCTTGTGCAGGAGAAGAATAAGAGCAGCCCAGATGCTTCTGCACGGTGACATTCTCCCTCTCCTGATGGCCGACGCACTCTGTTGCATATGAGACACACTGGTCACCTGGAGAGAAGGGAAGCTCATTAATGGCCTCTAAAAGGCCTCCTTACCCATCAATCACCCTGCAGAGCATGCTGACAGGACAGAAAGTCCTGACTAGTCACAGTTCACATGACTAGTTCCTGGCTCTCTCCTTGCCTCACACGTGGCAGTCAAAGATGTTTTACCATAGGAAGGTACCAAAGGAGTAACCCAGGACATGGTAGGGATGCTCCTTATCACATCTATTAAGGAACTTAATCAGTACAATTGTGCTGATTGGTTCCCTTTCAACAAGAGAATACATTTTTTTTTTATCATATTCCTCGCAATTAGGCCGCCAAAATAAACAGAGTAGTAGTTCATGAGTTTTATTGATTCCCAGATGCTCAGCAAGTTTGGAATCATGGACCTTAAGGGATTTCAAGTTCCACATCCTTAGGAGGATAATTAAGAAAAGAATAATCTTGGTAGCGATCTTTAAACACTGTAAAAAAAAAACCTTTGCTGTCAAATATTCGTAGAAAGTTTTTAGGAGACAAAATGGTGACTTGTATGCCTCTTAAGACTCGGTATAAGTCCTGGATACGGTGGTGGCTTTGCCGTATTTAAAACCTGGCCGATAAGTGATGATAAAATTAAATTTAGAGAAGAATAAGGCCCAGTGTGCTTGTCTTGCAGATAACTTTTTTGTAGTTCATATAAATTCTAGATTTTTGTGGTCTATAAGGACTGTTACTGGATGATTGGCGCCTTCCAAGAGATGTCTCCATTCTGAGAAGGCAAACTTAATGGCTTAAAATTTTTTATTTCCAATCCCATAGTTTCTTTCTGCAGATGACATTTTATGAGAAAGAACTGCACATAGATGAAGCTGCATCTTGTCACTGACTCGTCACCGCACAATCTGAGGCATCCACCTCAACAACAAAAGGTAATTCCTGAATTGGATGAACTAGTAAGGGTGCAGAAGTGAAAAGAGTTTATAGTTTCACAATTGAAACATGTGCTTCTAGAGACTAGTTGAATGTTCTTGTGTTCTTTGTGAAAAAGAGATTGGCAAAATGATTTTTGAATTAATTTTTTTTACAAATTTTATGTAAAAATTTGAAAATCCAATAAAATGCTGGACTTCTGGACTTTAATTTCTTGGAGTAGGCCAATCAACCACAGCCTTAATTTTACTGTGATCCATAGTCAGACCTTCTGGAGAAATTATATATCCAAGGAACTGAATCTGAGCTTGTTCAGATTCACATTTTCCCAGTTTGATATGAAGATTATTTTTCTGTAGGCATTCCAAGGCAATATTGACATCCTTACGATGTTCATCCAAGCTATTAGTAAATATGAGGATGTCATCAAGATAAGCAGTAACCAAACTGATCCGAGAACTCTTGAAACACATCCTTGATGAAATGCTGAATGGTGGCGGGAGCATAACAGAAGCCAAATGGCATTACCAGATATTAAAAATGTCCATAATTAGTTCTAAATGCAGTTTTCCACTCACCTCCTTGGCAAAAACGTATAATATTATAGGCCCCTCTTAGATCTAATTTGGTAAAAATCTTGGCAGAACAGAGTTTTTCCAACAACTCAGGAATTAAGGGGAGAGGGTAGCGATTTTACTTAGTTATCTTAGTTTTTCTGTTGTCAATGCATGGTCGTAAGGTTGAGTCTTCCTTTTCTTCAAAGAATATAGATGCCCCAGCTGGAGATATAGAGGGTCAAATGAAGCCTTTGTTTAGATTTTCATCTTAGTATTCTCTGAGTTCATTTAATTCAGGTTCATAGAGGTTATAAAATTTCCCAAAAGTAATGGTTGGTCCAGGTAGAAATTCAATAGGACAATCATAGGGGTGATGAGGTGGTAGTTGGTCACCATTTTTCTTGCTGCAGACATCATTAAAGTGCTGGTATTAAGGTGGCAACCTATGACTATCCTGGTGAGGAATCTCACATTGATGAATTCAAAAACATTTTTCTGACAAGTGTTCTTACAGAGATTGCCCAAGATTCCCAGTTGATAGATGGGTTGTGGATAGAAAACCAGGGTCCTTAAATAAATGGAAACTTAGGAAAAGAAATCAGATGAAAACTAATGGTTTTATGATGACCTGGTTCAATATAGATCTGAAGTTCAACAGTCTCATGGTCCATATCAATAGGCATGGTTGAGTGCAAATTTCCTCCTGCCCCAGAATCCAACATGGCTGAACATTACACCTTATGATTTCCAACGTTGATTTGTATCGGAATGACAAAGTGAGAAGATGGTAAACACGTCTTAACATTATCTAGCGTTATCGAGGAAAGAGGATATGCGGTTTGGAGCCCAATATCAGTAACAGCACTACGTAGATGCAGATAAGACTTCTTGGTGCTTGTTCCAGTAAAAAGTGCTTTTAATCATTAGCGGATTGCGCCACCTGGGCGGGGCTTCACTACCGCTGTGCCACTTCGTCCGCCCACATCGGCACCATAGGCCCCTCCCCTATAAGAGTCTAGGCTCCACCCCCTTGATGGCCATTGGAATGGGACAACCTAGAGGGGATGAGGCCTTGACGTCTAGATCAGTCTATTCCAATGGCTGATGAGGGGTGCTACAATCCACCAACGATAAAAAGGATTTTCCACTGGTCCAAGCACCAAGAAAGCTATTATAAAGTACGATATGAAAACTGCAGAATTAAGGCTTTACAGCTGTGAAGAGAAGTCCTTATACAGAAAGGGGGTGGCAGTATCACTTTAGGTGTTTTCTCACTTAAATATAGCTTAAGGCTATGTTCACACACAGTATTTTTGCTCAGTATTTTGCAACAAAAAAACAGAATTGGATTGGAAACACAGAAAGGCTATGTTCACACACACTGCTGAAAGTAAGTGGATGGCAACCATTTAACGGCAAATAACGGATATTATTTAAAAACAATGGTCGTTGTTTTAAAATAATGATACCTATTTGTCATTAAATGACGGCCATCCACTTAATTTTACCGGTGTGTGAGGAAACATAGCCCAATGCTACACTGGTACGCTGAAAGAAAGCCTATTAGTTCCTGCCTTAGACAGGGTCTAATAGGTTCTAGAACATGTCAGATCTGGGGGCCATTTGTAGGATCTCAGCTGCAGTGGCAACCCATCAACATCTCATGATTGCCTCACATATGCGGCCGACTATTCCTGTAAAACCGTTTTAGTACCTTGGTCACCATTAAGTGCAACATCAAAGAAGTTAACTCCTATTTAAGATGGGAAGCTGTTACACTACTATTAATACATTTTTAGCTCCCCCATCACTCACACAGTTGATTGAGCCGTGATCAGATAAGTAATTCCCTTTTCAGCTTGTCTCAGCACAGCCCAGGATAATCATTCGAGATGGTTCCAGGGTACCTGTCATGGTTCCAGGCTCCCAAACTAAACAGATGCCTAGGACGTTTCCATGGCAACTCGCTGTGTCTGGAAGTTCAGGTGTCTGGAGCTATGACAGGTACCCTTTAGGATAAACTGGTTTGCAAGGTCTACCAAAATAAATATTCAGATGCATAATGTCAGAGCTCACCGATGTAAAAAGACACAGAAAATAAAGGAAAGGTCAATGCTAAACCAAACAACAAACCTCAAGAAATCAACTGGGACCACTGCTTGGAAGCAGTTCCAATGTGGTGACATAGCCATGAAGAGTATGGTAAAGATAATAGGATGCCTGTTCAGGTAGGCACAGTCAATGGAGATCCATTTTAATCTATAAGGGTGGGTTCACACTATGGAATCCGCATGGATAAGTTCCAGCAGGCTCCTTCACTTGTCCCTGCTCACAGCGACGCGCATCTCCACCCGACCAATCTAAAATATGAACAGAGCAATGTCCTGTTGTGTTTAATGGAATTTCTGCTTTGTTGTTCACAATGCAGAATTTCCAAGCAGAATTTTCTGCCACAGATCCGCTTTATGGTGGGTTCACACTACGGAATCCGTGCGGATAGGTTCTGGTGGATTCCATGGCTCGTACCTGTTCATGGCGGTGCACATATCCCCCCGTCCCGTAGTCAAAATTCTATGGGTGGGGGGATTCCACCGTCCGCCAAAAGAATTGACTTGTCATTCTGCCAGAGCTGAATAGGCAGAAAACTTACCTCTTCAATACCTCGCTGAATAGTCGCCTATTCCTTAGTGTGAACATACCCTAAGGCTAAACTCAAGATTTTTGGGTCATGGTAAGGCTGGGTTCACACTACATTTTTAAAGTCCATTTAACAATTTAAAAAAGAAAACTAAAATGAAATGAAAAAACCTGATGCATTTGTTTGCATCCGTTTAAATCCATTTTTTCATTGACTTCCATCATTAAAAAGAAAAACAGATCAAAATGGATCCTATGGCTGGGTTCACAAAACATGTTTACAGTTTGTTTAATGGATCAATTTTTAAAGGCTACTTTTCCGTTTGGAAAAACGTGGTCTGGGTTTCAATCGTTTTTTGTTTTTTTTTATATTGGAAGTCAATGGAAAATGGATCCAAACAGATATGCTTAAATTACATGTTAAAGGGACTGCAAAAATGCAGTGTGAACCAAGCCTAACCAGTGCTACTATGAATGTTTATTCAATATGTATAATTCTATAAAATCCATACATATGAATCAAGTGGATTGCATTGATTTATCATTTGTAATTTATATAAAACACTTTCACAAGTAACAATTACAAATGAATTGCAATGAACCCAGAGGATTTCTTATTTTCAAGGTACAGAGAAACAAAATTGTAATACAGTATATTGTTTACGTTCCAAAAAAAAAAATCCCTCAGTTTGTGTTCTTCTACTTTTTTCCAACATCCCACTCAAAGTATGTTCATGTATTATTGTATTGCTTTTTGGCTAATAGCTTTATTTTTTATAGAATAAGACTCTCTTCCTCCTAATGTTTCATCATTTCTTAAAATAACAATATAAGATACAAGTTGATGTTATATTATAGTGTTTAACATTGTTTTTAGTTTAAGTACAGGAAGTAGCCCTTAGAATTGGGATTTTGCTGCAATGGATGTTTAGACCATGATTCCCTGTTGAGTTTCATATAAGTGACTGCTGAAGGCAAGTCACGCACCTGGTGAGCACAAACAGGAGTAGAAAAATATACTTTGAGAAACGCGAAGATCACTGAATCCCCATTTAAGAAGCAGAGCTGGAGCAGACAAGAGATGTAGAGCTTTTTAATACCTGTATACTAGATACAGTCAAAAATGAGTCTAGAGTATCTCATACAACAAGCAGAATACATATTTATATAATTTACATACAGACATGAGTGAACTTACAGTAAATTAGGGTTGGCGCTAACCCCATTGCTTGGCATTCCACACAGCCTGCAAAGGATGGATGCAGCATTAGGGCTGCTTGGAAAACGTGGATACAGCCTATGGCCTTGCATCTTCCTCTGCCCTGCAGCCTTTAGGGATTAGGTGGCAGTCGATAAAGGCTGCATTGCAGCTGAAGATGCCAATTCATATCTACACAGAAATCTGCTTGTTGTCTGGCCTAAAAGGAGTTGCTGTGTATTACCACTTAAACCAACCCTTGCTGAGCCAGGTACAGTGCATTTAGACCAGCAAGTTAGACAGCAATGAACTGTGTAGTCTCTTGCCTTAAAATGGCATACCTAACTCCTTCCTCACTCTCTGGGCAGGCGGCATACAGCTGGCCTATCACAGGAAAAGGAGGTGTAAATCTGGCGCATTTTCTTCTGTTGAGCAAATAAACCCTGTTCAGAGCATAGACTCCCGTTATACAGTAAACAGTAGCTTCTATACAATGAACTGCACCACTGTTTACAGTACAGCCTACAAAGTGTAGTGCAGATTTTATAGAAGATAGTAGCATATTTGCCACCTTATAAAGTACATAGGTAGCAAATCTGCACTGAAGTTTATGGAGGTAAATCCACTGTGTAAAATCCACAGTGGAATCGGTATGTGTCACTAGAGGCTGCAGTGCAGCTGAAGATGCCAGGCCATATCTATACAGATCTCTAATTACTGTCTGGCCCCAATGGATTTGCTTTGGATCGCCACTTTAGCCAAGCAAGTTAGACCGTAGCGATCTGTATAGTTTCTGGCTCTGGAAATGGCATACTTAACTTCTTCCTCACTGTCTGGGCAGAGGGCATACAGCAGGTCTATCATAAGACCAGGAGGTACATCAACTTATCTGCACCTGAGCAAAGAAAAACTCTGCTCAGAGCAGAGATTCCCATCCCACAGTAAACAGTGGCTAAGTTAAAGCGAATGTACCATCAGGTACATCACTTTAAGATTTTCACATCAACAGACTGGTGCCGGCGCTGGGATGCCTTTTTTTTAACCATGGCCTGGTTCCCGTTCAAGGCACCAGTCAATTCCCAGGTTTGGGCCCGGCCTGAAGCACTGGAGACAGACCCTCCCGTCCCCAGTGTGACAACCCCCCTCCCCTCTGTGACGTGGCTCTGTTGATTCTATTGGAGCCGCTTCACAGAGGGGAGGACAGAATGTCACACTGGGGAAGGGTAGGCCCGCCTGCAGTGCTAAGGGCCGGTCCGGTGACTGTGCACAAGACCATGGTCCAGTGAAGGGAACAAGGCCATGGTTCAAAAAAAGGACCATGGCACCGGCATTCCAGCGCCGGCACCAGTTTATTGATGTGAAAATCTTAAAGTGATATAGCTGATGGTACATTCGTTTTAAATCCACTGTGTGGAATACACAGCAGAATCGGTACATGTAAATGTACTCTAAGGGCAAAAAACTTCTGTCTTCCACGAATGTCACATGATTTGCCAGTAACCCCTGAGTTATACCCTGGTTTATGTATCTGCAGGGGATCACCAGTAGCCAGCATTCATTAACCAGGAATTGAAGCAATAGCTGACAGATGTGGTTCAGTGCCACACAGGCCAAGAACAGAAATAAGGTCTCAAGATGGCCAATGGCCCAGGAATTGAGGAGGTCTCGGGCTGCAGAGCAATGTAGGTAATGGTGCCAAGTTTGAAATATTTACAAACTTATTTCTAATACCTGACTGTCTGGTTAGGTAGCTTCTTTACCTACAACAACCATCTAATTTGCCCCAAACGACTGTACTCAAAATATTTGTGCTGTCTCGTCTTATGCAAAAACCAATATCACATGAACACTGTATTAATAAAACATGGATCATATTTATGAGGTGCCTGTTTCTAGTGAATTGATAACATGCATTAAATTAAGTAATGTGCAATTACATAGTCTTTACTAATAAAGAATGAAGCACAAAAACCTCTAGAAGGCGTAAGGGCAAAATATAATTCAAAGACAGAAACTGCAGTGCAGCAGCGTAAAGGACCCAGATGGAAGATGAATTATGATATTATGATTTTCATTGATTAAATTAGGTTAAGCGACTGTAAGCCTCATCAGCTTGTAATTAATTTTTGTCAGAGCGCTCGGAATCACTACGCTACTCAGCAGTTTATTCGATTACATTTTATTATTGCTCAGTGCCTAGCTGAAGAATGAATTTATTTAGTTTAGATCATCAATGTACATACATACTAATAACTTCATTTTGCCTGCCATTGATTAAGGTTCTATTCATTAGCCTGCAGCACTTTTTCCGAGTCTAGACTGTGAGGGGAAGATAAAAAGTTTGGCAGGACACAGAGTTCTGGCAAGTCATCTAGATCAGTAATATTAGAGCAGCAAATGCTTGACAACATCCAATGCACATTTGCACTGCATGGAAATTGCAGCAGTCTTAAATTTTAATGATTTTCCTTCCGATTCCGGCTATAAATAAGACTTTGATTAATCCTAAAAAACAGAACAGGGCTGCAGTACAGAATAAATAAAATAGCACTTTATGGTACATTAAAAAAAAGTTTGGGGAAAAAATATGGAAATTAGTTACAATGTGGTGATAACTGTAGATGACTGGTATCCAACTTGGCTTCTATTCACATTTGTGTCAAGGGATCCTTTTCTGGAACGTCCATAAACGATAGAAATTGAAGCTCATTTGATCCCATTGCATTCACCATCGGGGCTGCAGGGGGGCGGGCAGGATATACATTACCTGATTCCGGCTCCTGCTTGCTTCAGCGGCTCCCGGCACGTTCCGCCCGGCCAATCAGTGCGCTGCCCCGCCGCAGCGCACTGATTGGCCGGGCGGGCCGTGAAGACACCGGGAGCCCCGAAGCAAGCAGGAACGGGGACCAGGTAATGTATAATGTCCGGCGGCCGGGGGGTTAATGGGGCGGGCTGCAGACAAAATCGCAGCAGGGATGTACATCCCTGCTGCGAGTTTCTCTGCTATTGAAAGTATAGGGCCGGGATCTGCAGCGAGTCTCCCTGCAAAAACGCAGCAAGGAGACTCGCTGCAAGTGGGTTTGTAACCTTAATGAATATTCATCCAATGATATACAGAGCACCGCTTGCACAGATCAGTGCACTGAGGATGGTAGCCCTGCCCCCAGTTCACCAAAGTGCCTTATTAGCATATTAATTAAATCATGCTGAGGATCAAGGTAAGAAAGCTACATTCATTCTCAACGCCCCATGCGCTATAGGGACATATCAGCAGGCCTGACCTGCTGATAGTTTCCCTTTAATGATATGCACTGTGCCATACAGTGCTCATTACCATACTGTCACATAGTGTTCCACATGTGCATAAGATTGCTCCTCGATTCACCTGAGAAGTGCTCCTTGATTGTCCTTTTTAGCATTATACAGTTTGTATGTATAACACCAGCCGTTTTGTGACCCGGCCGGGTCAGAGAACGCCAGTGTCAGTGGGATGCGGCCAGAGCCGCACTCTCCACTGTGTGACCTGTCAGGCTTGTGTAGTTGTATAGTATAGGGGAGATTTATCAAACACAGAGTAAAGTGAAACTGACTCAGTTGCCCCTCGCAAACAATTAAATTACACCTATCATTTTACAAAGAGTCTGTGAGGAATGAAAAGTGGAATCTGATTGGTTGTTAGGGGCAACTGATCCAGTTTCACTTTACGCCATGTTTAATAAATCTCCCCTATAGTGTATATTCTCTGGCCAGGATCCCATAGATTGCAGTAAAAAGTAAGTTTTGTATTAATTACAGCCGTTACAGCCTTACATGGCCTGCCATAGTAGTGTCATAAAGAACAACTCTAAATGACATATAGTGCTTCGTAGATGCCATGAAGTATCTCTCCTTAAATAGGTCATACACTTTAGATCAGTGTTTCTAACCCTTCTGATGGTTGGAGTAATTGGATAATGGTGGTGTGGGGGAAAGGAGTATGAAATCCAACTAAAACTCCATTACACTTTTAAAACGCCATTGTTTAGAAAAAAATAATGCTCACCAGAATATTACTTTAATATGTTATTTTTATCACATGGCATATCACAAGTTTCAAAAAATGAAATGCTGTCTGTACTCACAAGAGTTATTGGCAGGGCAGGGAGCCCTTTGCTCCTTGCTCTGTCAATGACATTATTTATTAATAGCTATTTTAATAGCAGGGGGAGCAGCCTGAGAGCATGACATCAAGTGTCTTTATGACAGAAGCGCCCCTGAGTATAGTATATAGTATAACACATTGCTTCTTGCTCTGTCAATGATAACATCATTTAATTGTGAGCGCTTCTTATGAGCACTCACAGTTAAAGAGTGTCTTTATGGCTAATGCACCCATGAGTATAGTATATAGTAAAACACATAAAATAACACTATATATATTATACACAGTGGTACCCCGACAAAAAATTATGATTGACCTCTTCTATAATCAGAACCTCTCACTCCCGCCTTCAAGACTTCTCTCATGCTGCACCAGTTCTCTGGAACTCCCTACCCAAAGAGCTCAGACTCATACCCAACACCCCCAGTTTCAAGCGTGCCCTGAAGACTCATTTCTTCAGGCTGCTTATAACATTTCCAAATCTCGTCTCCCTCTCTGCTTTCTTTTCTGCATCCTCTCTATAACCTCTTTGGTGCCATCTACTTTGTACTTGCTATCTTAGCTCAGAAAATGGCATGTGACTGGCTCGTCCAATCACCAACCACTTTGAGATTCTAGGTACAATGACTGCAACATCGACAAATAAAGCCCTTGTTGCCTCTCATGTCACCCTAAGTCATCCTAGTCTGTACGCTCTCAAGAGCAGGTCCCTAATTCTGTACTTTTAATATTTTAATTTATTCATTGTATATTTTAATATATAACCTGTATTGTATTTATATATTTAAATAAGCACTGCAGAATCTATTGGCGCTACAAATAAATAAATATTATTATTATTATTATGATTGATTCAACTAACAATGGCTTCTCAGATGCCACTGTAAGTTGAATTCAGCATCAACTTACGATGCTGCCCACATCAGGCCCTAAACGGTATATGGGGAAGGGATCTCCTGTATTATTCAGTGCCCCCCCCCCCTTCCTAAATACTCTTCAGGGTTTATTGAATAATTTACAGGAAGGGTGGAGGGGATCCTGTATAATACAGTACCTTCCTCCCCATGTACTGTTCAGGGCTTGGTGCCTATATATGGGGAAAGCTGAAAAAAATGGAGAGCAAACCTTTCCTTGCCAATGAACATATATAATACAGCTTGAATGTACCCGGAGGGAAGCTACGCCACTCCTCCCCCACCCCAGCTCCCGCACCTGGATTGCCTTCATTGCTGTCTTTCAGTCCAGTCCTATTACATGGCTCCATAATCGTTTAGCAAGGGCTGCGCGAACATGGTTAGCGATCAGCGCTCCCCCAAATGGTTTGCTCTCCATTTTTTGTATTTTTCCTGCTTCCTACTGTGAGAACGCTGGATGATTGTAGATGATTTTTCTAATTGTTTTTAATTGTTCCTCGGCTCTCTCAATAGAGAATTAATGGAGTACAGCACTCAGCTCTTCATATTGGCTTCATAGAGAATGAATAGAGCTGCGGGCCACGTGCCGTACCTGCAGCTGTATTCAAAACAAAGGAGTCGGGGGCCGTTCTGGAGATCTCCGGGGGTAGACGTCAAACCCTCCGCAAACTCTAACTTGTCCCCTATTCAGTAGACAAGTTACTTTTAAGTGGAAAACCCCTTTAAGTCGCAAATTTGCCATGCAGGTTTTGCAATCCTTGGCTTATCTGCAGCTAATCTACTACATAAACACATTACTATATTCTATATATTTATATTACTTTTTATGTAAATAAAAATGAGTTATGAGATGTGAGTTGAGTTAAATATCTTAAGTTAAATATCTCAGTATATCATTGCCAAGTGGGCAAATATACTAGTAATTTCTTTAACAAAAAACAGATGTGTACTGCCGTGATTTAATTAGTTCATCAAATAATCAGAAGTCTCAGGGTACCTATAATTGCTGACATTTTAATAACCAAGTACGCAATCTCTTTTACACTAACCTAGAGACAGATGCCAATATTTCAATAGGAATGACTTTGCGTACTAAAGAAACTCCAGTTACAAAACTGTGTTCCAAGTTGAGCTAAAGCAAGCTTTCACATTATAGTATAAAAGCAAAATTTTATTAGCGTTAACGTACATTACACATATTAAATTTGTTAGTCTGTGTTTGTTCACATGTTCAGGTTTTTGATAGAACATTCTGAATATAAAACCAGAAACAGATTGTAATGAAGGACACATATTAGGGAAAGACTGAGGGGCAGATGTATCAAGCTTTTCAAAACTGTGAAAAAAAATTGCTAATTTTTGTGCAAGGCCCCTATTTTGCAAACATTGTGTGACTTTTTTCCAGTTTGCACCCTGCGCACCATATGGTCGAAGGAGGGTCCCGGAGCAGGCATAGCATTGTGCATGGGGAGGCGTGTCCTCCCTGTGCGCAAAATGTATCAGTATTTTTTCCTAGATTAGCGGGGGGGAAAAAACAAGAAAAAAATGGATGCCAGCTTGGAGCTCTGTAATGCTGGATTTATTGTTTCTCTAACTGCATAGATGTTAATAGGACTTACATAAACAGTGTGGACCATGAGCTTTCTCTGTAACTCATATTAATATTACAGGATTTAGACTTCAGACATAAATTTGGAAAAAAATGTGGTTTTTCTCAATCTAAGCATATGCATTTGAATTGGTGGCATATGCCCTGTGTTTTTTTCATTACAAGTCATATGTATTTTTTTTCCATATGATTTTCTTATCATGTGACTAAAGAATTTCTATTGGAAAATGGGGGAGGGGGGGGTAATTGCAATTGCAATAGTTATTTCTCATCTGTTGGTGTATAAAAAAAAAAAAAAATTATTGGCTAATAGCTAACATTTGGCCATGGCGTTTTTGAGCGCAGAACATTCCTATTGCTGTCTTCTGAGCAAAGCAACAATGGAAAGTCACTCACCAAGTCTTGCAAAGCAGTAGGATTTACTCATACGATGCAAATACAGTATACAGAAAATCACGCTTTTCGGCATTAGCCGACATCAGTTCACGATGAGGCTAAAGCTAAAATGCGTCATTTCCTGTATATTTGTATACCTTGTGACAGGTGCAGGCACAAGTGGGATCGAACATATATAAGACATTTATGGGATTTGCTTGTAATATGTAATAAATGGGAGTAGCCTTTGAAATATGAAATATACATGGGAGTAGGCTTTTAGTTTAGTTTTAATTCTTCATTATAATGGGAAGCAGATATTCTTGGATTGAGCTAGTTGTAAAGAGGGGGGGAAGGTATTAAAATACATAGCCAAGAATATAATGCATGGACAGGCAGCAGCTGCGTAGTATATCTCCATTCTGGTTCTAAGTTTGGGGTCCTAAGCTTGGATCCCCACCTCTATTACATCCTCAATGTAAATGCTTTCCCACAATTCGGCATCCTAGAACTAAAACCCCTTTGCCATCACATTTCCCAATACTGCATAGTCTTCCTGTTACAGTATTCAATATTGTTCAGTCGTGTTACTGTCAACAATATTTTTTTTACTGTTTGATGTGTCCTAAAAATGCCCCGGCTAGTCTTGATGGATCCATAGGACTTTAGCCAAAGTATAAACAATAAATGTCTGAAGAGTAACAATGTCAAATTAAAACACTGCAGAAAAACCAACCCCAGATCAGTGACCTTTTATTAAACATTTTCCAGAGCCTGTAGCGGATAAATGTTTTAAAATACTTTACTCAGCCCACATGAAATGCCAGGAAAAATATTTGTTTTTGCTAACATGCGTGACCTACACTTGCCCTTTGCATTGTTTCCTATGGCATTGAAATCCATTACATTGTTCTTATAAAACATAAATATTGTACCAAAGGTCCAACATGCAAAGTGTCAATCACAAAACCTTAGCTAGATAGTAAAGTGACCCTCCAGCTCAGAGTAAAATATCACTGTTCATGCAGTAGTCTTCTCTTTCTTCTTGCTGCGTCTTCATATTTATATTATGGCCTCACGATTCTCTAACTATCCTGAGTGGAATCCACGCGGAGACTCCATAAGTACAATCTCATTTATCTATTTTATACACGTGGATTTGCAATTCAACACTGAAAATATCTATATCTCAGACAGCAGAAAGAACATAGATTTCTGTTCTGAATATTGACAGATTCCACATCAAATTTACACAAAATTCCACCATGTGAACATTCCTTTAGGGTACGTTCACACTTACCGGATCCGCAGCTGATTTTCTGCTACGGATCTTCAGCAGATCCGCAGCATATTTCATTTAATTAACTGAACACAGCATCAAATCTGCACCATCAAATTTGCTGCAGATCTGCTGCGGATCCTGTAGGTGTGAATGCACTCTTAAGGTGGCCATACATTCTCCTATCCTACCCCTGTCCTCCCCATAAACAGGAACATTTAGCATGGTTAAACATTACTCTGTTCTCTATAGGGATAGGTTTTCCCAGCAGGCTAGGTTCACACTGTGTTTTTGCAATCAGTTTTTTTTCATCCGTTTTTTGCAAAAAAAAAACAGATGCATTTTTGTGCATCCGTTTTGATCTGTTTTTCCATTGACTCCCATTGTAAAAAAAAAAAATGCATCAAAACGGATCAGTTTTTTTCAACGGACACAAAAGTAGTGTTAGCTACGTTTTTGTGTCCGTCAAAAAAAAACCGATCAATTTTGATCTGTTTTTTTTTTTTACAATGGAAGTCAATAAAAAAAAAAAAAATCAAAAAATCAAAACGGATGCACACTAATCAGGGGCGTAGCTAGGGGTTCAGCCTAGGGGGGGGGCGAGTGAGTCTGAGTGGGCCCCCAACCAACCTTACCCATAGGGAACCTCAGCAGGTGACAAGGCTTTCTGAATAATAAAGAGAATATTCTTCTCCATTACTCATAGTGGATAAGGATAAAGAGCAGTGTAAGAGGCTTCTGTACATTTTTACATATAGAACCACAAAAAAATTTAAAGTGCTTAAGATTAGAAAAATATAGCTGCCTTCTTCCACAGACAGCACCACTCTTGTCCTCAGTTTGTGTGTGGTATTCGACTGAAGTGAATATTGCCAAGCTGTGATACCACACACAACCTAAGAGCAGGGGTGGCGCTGTTTTGGAAGAAAGCAACTATGTTTTTTTTTCTTAATTCTGGAGAACCCTTTTAACCAGATTATCTTTGCCTAAAAATAATAGTGGTATAGGTAATACGTTTTTAGACATTAAGGCTATGTTCACACTGCGTATGAGTCCGGCCGCATTTCGTACGCCGGCGTACATGTGCGGCTAAAACTACGGGCGTGGGAAAAATCGACATGCGCCGGATGCGTACGAACCGCGAACATACACCCGTAGTATACCTATGCTTCCCTAGCTTGATTCGAAGCGATCTGAAACAGGTCATTTACTTGGAAATCTTCGCCCAGCCCAATAAAACTCACAGAACCTTTTGGATCAAAAAATCAAGTTCAATTTGGCTGAAATAAGTACTTTGTACGGGACCGCGTGGAAATCCACGGCCGTGAGTTGGAACATTTCCATCCTCCAACAATGGTCTTGTTCATTTTTCTCGGCGCCGTATACAATCCGGCCGTAAGCTCATACGTAGTGTGCACTGTGCGGCCGTATATCGTATACTTTCAAGCGAACGCATCAACCTCAAAACTATGTGCAGAAACATACGCAGTGTGAACATAGCCTCAAAGGGGTGTGCTGGTTATGATCATACATGTACAATCCAAGATATGTGATGAGCTGCTAGATATCCATTTCCTATCTATCTATCTCCTATCTATCTCCTATCTATCTATCTATCTATCTATCTATCTATCTATCTCCTATCTATCTATCTATCTATCTATCTATCTATCTATCTATCTCCTATCTATCTATCTATCTATCTATCTATCTATCTATCTATCTCCTATCTATCTATCTATCTATCTCCTATCTATCTATCTATCTATCTCCTATCTATCTATCTATCTATCCATCCATCTATCTATCAATCACATTACAGGAGGAGATATAAGAGGACAATGATCACATGTCCTTCATGCACCAGCATCTTCTCAGCCCCGCCCCCTCATGACATCACCACAGGTCCTTCATCCACAAGAATCCTCTCCAGTTCTCAGCCCCGCCCCCTTATGACGTCACCACAGGTCCTTCCTCATCGCTCTGCAGGCTGTCTGCAAAAGAAATAGCTTTTGCAGACAGCATTAAGCCTCTGAGACCTCAGTGGGCCCCTGCCAGTGTGGGCCCAGGAGCCACTGCCCCCCCTGCACCCCCCAAATTTCGCTTATGACACTAATACATCCTTTTTTATAATTTTTTTCAAAAAACGGATGAAAAAAAAACTGATTGCTAAAATGCAGTGTGAACCTAGCCTAACTCTTTGAGAAGAAAGGGGACAGGCAGTGATTTTCCAGCACACCCAACTCCTATTTTCCATCTGCCAGTGGATAATTGTGAATAATTGTGAATAATTGTTTAGCGCCGCACTACCCCTTTAAGTCTTTATTTACATTACAATTTTGCTATCCGTCTTTCCGTTTTGGAATGTTTGATTTGAACATACAGAAAAACTTGGTCAAGCATTTTTTTCATTGTGTATGCTACAAAATGTAAAAAAAAATCCATTTTTTTTAATAAACAAGGACAAGGTTAGCACTGTAGCATTGCAGCACTGGGTTCCTACAGTATGTTGAAATCCCACCAAGGGCAACATCTGCAAAGAGTTTGTATGTTCTCTCCGTGTTTGCGTGGGTTTCCTCCAGGTACTCCGGTTTATTCCCACACCCAAAACATACAGATAGGTTAATTTTGATTGTAAGCCCTAATGTGGACAGGAAGCAATAATTAACAAAACTATGTGAAGTGCTGCGGAATCTGTGTGCGCTATACAAATAAAAAAGCGTTATTTTTTTTAATTTTTTTTTTATTCCAAAAAAAGTATGTTACAAACAGTCAAAACCACATGCTCATTACACTAAATTGCCTTCACGCAATAATCAACCATTATTATGTAATAATAAAAAAAAAACTCCCGAACCCCCATATCCCCCCACCCCAATACATCAGTAGGTCGCCTGCATGGAAGAAAAAGGAGGAAAGAAAGAGAAAAGAAAAAGGAGAAAAAAAAAAAAAAAAGAATCAATAAAAGCTAAGAGTCTCTATTCCCATCCCTGATAATATTTCTCATATAGTTTCATAACAGAATTCCATTCACTGATTCATGGGGGAGTAGTAGACATCCATTCCCTGGCAATTAATAATCTTGCATAAAAGAAGCGTCGAATAATGGCTTTCTTCCCTTTTGCACTATTGATACCAAAAGCGTCATCCCCAAGTATAGCAATCCGTGGAGAGAAATCTATTTCATACTGCGCAAAGTCTGAAACCCTCACAAATATCTCTTTCCAGTAATCTCGCAAACTTGCACAATCCCAAAACATGTGAATAATGTCTGCATTATCATACAAGCACCTAGGGCACTGATTATTTTCTCTCCTATTTATCCGAAATAAAAATTTGGGGGTATAATAAATCCTATGCAGAATATTAATTTGCACTAGCCGATGGTTCCAACTTCTAGACACTTTTTTAACATTCATAAAGATCCTGCGCCACTCCTCTTCCCCAATAGTCCCCAACTCCTTTTCCCATGCCTGAATACATCTTGGAGGATTGCTAGCGCACTCCATTAGATTCCTATAAATAACTGAAGTTCCCTTCCGCTGAATCTTATTTTCAATTATAGACTTAACAATACCAATTGGTTTTTATGGTAGAATGACCATTGTCTCCTTTTCCCAAGCATTCTTTAATCTTCTATATTCCCACCATGCACCTACTGGCAGATCAAACTGGCTTTTCAGGTCCACCCAATTTATAATCCCATTCTCCCGTGAGACATCCATTACTTTAGTAACACCAGCCGCACACAATCTGGATAAAACCCCAACCTTATACACTTCCCTAAAATTCTGATTTAACCATATTGGAGCATTTATTAATGGACCTTCTAGCCGTATAAGCTTCTTTACCTGTTTCCAAACTCGAAATAACATATCAGTCATGGGTGCAAACTCATTTCTCCTCTTCTGTGGACTACCAGATTCCAAAAACTGAAAAAAGTCATCATATTTCACCCCTTTCTTTTGCATTAAAAAAAGAAAAAAAGGAACATTCTGCCAATTACTGAAAGAGCTTAGATGGATGGAAAGGAAATATTTTCTAATATCCGGTATACCAATACCCCCGTTAGATAGCGGTTGAGCGTTATTTTTAAAGCGTTATTTAAAAAAAAAAAAAAGCATTAATATCACACAAACTCAAGATTAGTCAAACAAACTGAGGTCCAAACCAAACAAGCAATATGGTACCAGAGTAAGATCCAGGTAGTGTGATTAAAGCTTCAATAAGCTAAAATCTGATAACTGGGTATAGCAGACAGAAAGCAAAGACACAAGGGGAATGCTTAGCACGCTTTACAAGAAAGACTAATAGCTAGTGAGGGTTAATATACCAAGGGGATCTTATAAAGGAGGTTAGGAGTCTGATCCAGAACATGATTGGACCACCCGCCAAGTGATGTGGATCTGTGGCATCCCTGGTTGCCAGGGACACTGTCAGTTATTTGTGATATCACCCAGACGGGAGAAAGAAAATCTAGAGCGGGCTCCTGCAATGTGTTCGCTATGATGCTGCCGGTGCATGTTTCTGAACGTCCGGGGCAGCACTTCACTAACCTACGCTGGGCGCAGGTTAGTATCTAACACCAAAGATACTAACCTACGCTGGGCGCAGGTTAGTATCTAACACCAAAGTCTCTTATTGAAATTATTTTAGTTGTAATCTCAAAATCACTGATTTTTGCTAGTCCGCAACAATCGGACTCGAGCATGCTTTATTGTTACTTATCTCTCCTCATTCCAGTGGCAGGCCCCCGTTTACTGTTGATCCAGGTTTGGTTCTCCGTGTATTTTTTCCAGACCTTGAAATGACGATGAAACATACGTACCACAATTATGTACTATTTAATAATGCAGATGATATGCATAGGATCTTGTAGTACAACCTGCAGTTAACTTATGCACTTCGAAATTACCAGTAGGGGGTTAAATAAACATGGTTGCCAGGCTTATAAATGTTGTGGTTTACTAGAGAGATCTGCTGCTGGGAAGATGAATAGTACAGGAAGGTGATCAAAAATAGACATAAAATGTAGTTTCCAGTCACTGGGCTATCAAAATGACAGGGTTTTATTATTGTGGGTTCTAGTATAATAAAAGTAAAGTAGCAATATTTTCTAAGCTAAAAAAAATTCAGACAGTCCATACAATAAAATATAATCTAAGTAACATATGATCCAAAGTAGAACACAGCATAGTAATATATCAAATATAATCGATAAAAAAAAGCAGATAAACTGATGAAGATGGCACAAAGGACATTATTCAGTTTCACTTAAAGTGTGCCTGCAATTATAAAAAAAACTATTGACATGTCACAGGGACATGTCAAAATGTTTGATCGGTTGAGGTCTGAGTGACACTCTGTGTCTATGTGACACATTATGCGGCTGTCCAGGTCACATAACACAAAGCCTGGAGAGTGTTTGGAATATCTAGGCTGCATGTGGATGGCTTAAAATTCTGTCCATGAGTATTGTAATTTGACATTGATCTGAGTTGAATTTCCCTTTTGAAATCTTGCAATCATCAGTTCTTTTCCCTGCTGTCCCTGCACTGAAGGCCATAAATGGTCACTGTCATTTCAAAGAACTTTCCTCCACATGACAGCTTATGTGATTCTTAACATATTTGTAAATCACTTAATTTACCAAAAATGATTTCTAACCTTAGAAGAAAACTGCTTTAAAGCCTTGACCACTAGGTGTCTCACTTTTCTGCAATCAGCTCTTCATTACCTGTTGTTAGGTTCATTCCGACTGTAGTAACTGGTAGATCTGAATGGCACACAGGAAATGGGGATGAGGCCTAACTACTGCTTTGAGCAGGAGACAGAGTGAATCTGAGAAAGCATAGTTATAGCTGAACCAATCTGTGTGCTTCAGATGATCCACACTGTTCCTGAAAGGTAAATCAAGACTTACCTCTTATCTCTGACGCCTCATAAAGCTTCAGGAAGGTGTGGAAATACCAGTGTACCTACTGCTGTATATCTTCCAACTTCCGAAATTAGCTTGCCAGCCTTCCTTGCTATGTTGTTGCTGTTTTTTTTTTTTTATCTTTCTGCACATATAGCACCTTGAAAAGCCAGTGCATCAGTAAGCATTTCTCCCTTCTGATGCCATATTTAATACTCTACTGTGTAAATCCTTAGCCCAATGCAGTATCGGTGTGTTCAATCTATTGTACTTTCACCAGCATTGTCTTGTTACAGCATAGTAAAATGGCTATGTGCTCTGTTGTGATTGACCAGAAAATTAAGGGAAAGCAAGAACCTATGAACAACTGAATAACAACAGTAAGAGCACTAACTAATCAGCACAATCATGCTGATAAAGCTCCCTGCTGTGCCAAAAAGATCTCCTACACAGCATCTGTACTATACATGTTGTGTTTATTGGTAGCAATATATCCAGGAAAACTGCCTTTAATGCGGTAGACAGAGAGCCAGGTGGAGACCGAGCCCTAACTAGTCATGGCTCTCTGCCTGTCAGCATACCCTGCAGGGGTGATTGACAGGCAAAGAGGCAGAGTGGTTCCCTTTAAAAGGGTTGTGTGATGTTAATGTGTTTTTTTTTTGGTTTATTTTTTTAATCTAGCATCACATGACAAGATTATATACCTTTGTCATGTGGTGCTATAATCTTTGCTGCCTGTATCCAGCTGTTCTTCATTGTTCCACCCACTGCCAGAAGTCTTGTAGTTTTAAAGGGGTTATCCAGTGCTACAAAAACATGGCCACTTTCCCCCTCTCTTGTCTCCATATTGGGTGGGGTTTCAAACTCAGTTCCATTGAAGTAAATGAAGCTTAATTGCAAACAACACCTGAACGGAAGACAAGAGACGGGGAAAAGTGGCCATTTTTTTCTAGCGCTGGATAACCCCTTTAATTTTTTGTTCAGCACATCAACTCCTCTCACCCAAAGGTCATTTTGTGTAAACGTGTCATTCTAATGACGATCTGGAGGTTTGACGATCATACATCTCCTGGTTAAGCCAGCCCTCAGCTCTTCCCCCATCAGTGACGTCGCTAGAGATGAGCAAACTTCCGTATTTTGATGAACGTACTTCCGGATTTTTTTTTAAAGTTCGGTCCGACTGGATTTCGGATTTCTTTGGATTTCATAGTTTAAAGCATCTATATGATACGGGGGTAGTGTATATGGTTGAGGGCTCTACATGTTGAGGGCTCTACATGTCAGTAACATCGTTATATTTTCAATATCTCAAAGTCAATTTTTTTTTTTTAGACTTCAATATTCACCGTTACAGGGTCTATGCAGGAAACTCACCATTACAGGGTCTATGCAGGAAATTCACCATTACAGGGTCTATGCAGGAAAAAGGTCACAAATGCAGTGAAGGAGTAGCAGTAGTCATAGGAGGCCAGTGGAGGTCCAGCAATAGACATTTGAGGCCAGTACAGGAGCAGCAGTAGTCATTGAACGCCAGTGAAGGACCAGCAGTGGTATCGTAGGGATCAGCAGCAGGATCAGCTCAGCCGTGAGCAGTGATACTGTGGGGATGAGCAGTGGTTTCATGGGGATTAGCAGAGCTAGCGTGGGGATAAGCAGTTGTATCGTGGGGATCCGCAGTGGTATCGTGATGATCAGCAGTGGTATGTCAGCAATAAGCAGTGGTATCGTAGGGATCCGAAGGGTTAGTTCAGCAACCTACAGTGGTACCGAAGGGATCAGCAGGGTCTGTTCAGCGACCAGCTGTGGTACCGTAGGGATCAGCAGTGGTAGCTGAACAGACCCTGCTGATCCCTACGGTACCACTGCAATGGTATCGTAGGCCTATTCAGGATCAGCAGTGCTATCGCAGGCTTTACACATCGCAAGGGTGCCACTATAATACTTGGATGTCTGTATAGCACTTTTTTGTAGTTTTATTCTACAGACATGCACAAGAGATGTATATTTGTGTCTCAGGAAACCACGTATGTCATATACACTCCTGCAAGGGTGCCACTCTAGTACTTGGATATCTGTAAAGCAGTTTTTTTTTACTATTATACAGACATGTGCTAGAGGTATATTTGACATTAAGGTTGAGAAAACTGTTTTCTGGTTTCTATTTTCTTTCTGGCGTTTTTGTTCTGTGCACCCTTTGCTCTCCTATGCCTAATCTATCTATCTATCTATTTATCTATCTATCTATCTATCTATCTATCTATCTATCTATCTATCTATTTTTCACCCTCTCTATTTTTCTCTCTCAATCACTAAATGTTTCTCCTCTCCGCTTTCCTAATAATCTTTTTGTCTTTGCGTTTGTTGAATATCTTCTGAGAACAGCAGCACGAGCAATTGTCAGCGTTTTGTCACTGACGAGCTGTGTGGAGTAGGAACACTCTCGTTCCTCTCTCTCAGCAGACTGCGTCATATGGTGACGTGGGCGCTCCTTCTAAAACTATACCGATATCACAGGGGGTGGGCTAGTGAAACATCCCTGCTGATTAGATGTGTTCCGGGCATCATGGGAAAGCGCTTTTCCTGCCCGGAACACTTCCTGGTTTCTAAAATGGCGGCTGCTATTTTAGAAAGAAAGAAAAAGAAAACGGAGCGGACTTCCATAAATCCGAATCCGATCGGACTCTGACTTTTTGGAAAATCCGACCCGGATCCCATACCGGGCGAAGCGGTTCGCTCATCTCTAGACGTCGCTTGCTCGGCTTCTATTGGCTGAGCAATTTAAAACTCATAAGTGCCTGATATGGAGAGAGTGTATGTTATTACAGGAGGGGCAGGACAGATGTAGGTGTGTAGAGGGGTTAGGACGATGACAAGCGTTGCACTATGGAACTTGTAGTAATTTAGCAGTGCACGCCAAAACAGGAAGGGTGGGAGTTTTGAAAAGTGGAACAGGCACTGACTGGATGGCGGGATCAGGCTTCCATCAGTAAGACACATCAGCAATGTTAGAACTGTTTTTATTTTTTTTATGGAGCGCCAAACCACATAAAACTACTTTTATGGAGCGCCAAACTACATTAAACTACTTTAAATTTTAAGATCTGATGTTATAAGTCTATTGTTGTGCCACAGCTATGTTTTCAGCCTTCTAGTCAACTGTATCTGTGCAGTTGTCTAGACCACATTTATTATGCCAAGGAAAATTTAAAAGGCAATTTATATAAAATTCACAGTATTATGACTCTGCAATGTCTAGGGATTAAATGATTTCACAATACTAATCAATATTCACTTTAACACATTTCTAAGCTCTCAGTTTGCATCCAAGGTGCTATTAACAAGTTTAGTTTTCACAAAAGTGATTCTGAAATTTCATTTTACTGAAGAAGATTGAAGAAGATGTATTCTAAAACATAATTTAAAATAAAGATGCATGGTGTGATGCAGATGTCACTATTCAGGGTGGAAATAAGCCATGCCATTTGGCCTGGTTACTGTACCCTCTACCATCTTTCTGTAGTGTCACTATCATCACATTTAAAGAGAAATCTCAGGCAAATTTACAGAACTAGCACTATTGCCTCACATCCATCATGTAACTGGGGCAATCCATATGTTGACTGTGGTCACTTCTGTTCATGTTTCCAATGTGTTCTGTACATCCCTACATAACATACTGGTAATGCTGAGAGCTCTGTGCTCCCTTTCAGCTACCAGCAGAGTAAGTATCTTCAGAGGATGGCGAGTATTGACCACATAATTGATCAGTGGTGGTTGTAGAATAAACAGTAAGTGTATTTCATTATTTAGGTGACATAGTGACCAAGGTTATCAGTAATTACAACCCTGTCTGTAGTTTTAGATTCATGTCATAGATTTTGAAAGGTCAACATGTCAGCAATGAAAACATTATGATTTAACCATGCCTTATGGTTTTTAGATCTGTCCTAGGAAGCATATGGTCAAATTACCATCCACTCCACTACTGGTCATTTTTGTGAAAATGCTGCCACCAAAAGTACTTAAAGGAGTTATATGAAAGTTTCAGAAGTGCTCAGGGTGGTAGCAGGGCTGTATTAATATTTGCTGCTGCCCTAGACACTAAACCTAAAGACGCCCCATCTTCACTCACCAATTGGCATCATTATTTTCTAATTTCTAAACATCATATTGATATCTGATTGGTCTTACCACCATGCACCCCCCACCCCCCACAATACGGCCCTGGGTGGTAGTAAAAAAAAAAGAAAAGGAACAAGGCCAAGGTTGGTGCTAGTGTTAGAGTTATAATTTCAGGAACAGTAGCACAAGAAATGAGAGCCAGAACTGGTTCAGAACCTCAGTCAAGTGACAAGGCATGGCATGACAATTTGTCATTAAATAGACCACCAGGCTTGGTTGCCTTAAAGAGTACCTGTCATCATAAATGACCTCTGACATGTCATTAGACAAAAGTTATTGATCACAGTGGGTGTTACTGCTGAGATCCGCTGGGATCGAGAGATATAGTTGAGGAAATACCATGGCAGCCAGCACATTCACTCCCTGTCTGTAATTTCCTATGCTTCTCTGTCCATCAAAGGAAGTCTTTGAAACTATTTTGATGGTCAGAGCAGGCAGCCAGGGAGCGGTTCGCACTGCTGCCGCACTTTCTAACTGGCTATATCTCCTGATTCCAGTGGGTCTCACCAGTTAGACGCAGTGGGATCAATAACTTTTGACATGTCTGATGAGATAGACAAAGACGAATTTGGTCAGCTTTCCAATAACAATATTCACACTAGGCAGGTGTATCTTGCTATGGTTGAAACTGCATCTTGCTATGGTTGAAACTACAGACACACAAAAATAAAAAAAATGCAACAGCTCAATGCTAATGGCAAAACATAAACCCAATACAGATATGAAAATCACTAAAAGCGGCCCCTAACTGCTAAAGAAAATCTGCATAAGAATAATCAGACTCTTGGCATACTATTTGCAAATCCCACCACAGTAAGGTGGCCTCATGTCTGGGATGGACCCTATAATAAACTCTGGCTTCTCCTTGGCTAATATTAACCCCTTCCCCCAATATGACGTCCAGGGACGTCATGAAAAGCAGTGGCAGAATGCATCATGACGTCCCTGGACGTCATGCTTTCCCTGCCTCCCCCCTCTGTACCTGGGTGAGATCGGGCAGCAGGAGGAGGCTGTGTCACACAGCATCCTCCTGCTGCCACTGCCCGGAGGGGAGCCGTGCTCCCCCCCGGGCAGTTAACCCCATAAACGCCGCGGTCAATGCGACCGCAGCGTCTATGGGGAGATTCAGTGTCCCCCGCCGATCGGGCGGCGGAGGGAGGCTGCAGAACGCTGCCTCCCCCCACCGCCACTAACAGTGTGTCCCCCGGCCCACCTCCCCTCGTCCTCCGATACCGGCGGATCGCCGCTACTACCTCTTTAGCGGCGATCCGCCGGTACCGGGCATTACCGGCGCCGCCGATAGCTTTCATCTCCCCCCCACCGTGAATCCACGGTGGGGGGAGATGAAAAATGTCCCCTCAGACCCCAGATCAGCCCCCCGATCAGACCCCAGATCCCCGTACCCGGGCGGCCATCAGATCCAAGATGGCCGCCACCATCCCTGCGATGTTTGTTCGCAGGGATGGATATAAAATAATGATCAAAGCCCCATGCTCTCCGCCACCGGAGGTAGCGGAGAGCATGGGGCAGTGATCGGGGACCCCCCGTGTGGTCCCGGAGCAGGCGATCGGCGGTATATACTATATACCGCCGATCGCCTGTTCCCAGTGCTGCCGGCACTTTTTATCCCCTGTCACCATAAATCATTGGTGACAGGGGATAAAAAGTGTCACCGTGCCCCCCCCCCAAGTCGCCCCCCACCCCCCCAGTCACCCCCTTCCCCCAGTCACCCCCCCTTCCCCACATACGTTACCTGATCCACGGAGCTCCGTCCTCCTCGACGTCCAGGCTGATTTTGAAGTGCGCATGCGCTCCAGAAGCAGTTAGCTCTGAAAATTTAAAGTGACAGAGACCAATTTGGTCTCTGTCACTGAACTATGATTACTGTGATAGAAAATATCACAGTAACCATAGTAATACAGTGATAATTAATGTATAAAGTACAAAAAGTGAAAAACATACAAAAAAATAAAACACACACTTTTTATTATAGTAATAATTGCAGTTTACTCCAAGATTACCCCTAACCACCGCACGTTGCCCATAACCACCGCACATTGCCCATAACCACCGCACGTTGCCCGTAACCACCGCACGTTGCCACTAACCACCGCACGTTGCCACTAACCACCGCACGTTGCCACTAACCACCGCACGTTGCCCATAACCACCGCACATTGCCACTAACCACCGCACGTTGCCACTAACCACCGCACGTTGCCACTAACCACCGCACGTTGCCCATAACCACCGCACGTTGCCACTAACCACCGCACGTTGCCACTAACCACCGCACGTTGCCCATAACCACCGCACGTTGCCCATAACCACCGCACGTTGCCTGTAACCACTGCACGTTGCCTCTAACTCACACACGTTGCCAGTGACCCCCTCCAGATTGCCGTAACCACCCAAAATTACATGTACCCACCCCTGATTACCTATAAGCACTTCCGTTTATCCGTAACCACCCCAGATTGTCTGTAACCACCCCATGTTGCCCGTAACCACCGCAGATTGTCTGTAACCCCCCCAGGTTGCCCCTAATCACATGTAATTCCCCCCAGATTGCCTCTGACCACCGCACGTTGCCTCTGACCACCGCACGTTGCCCCCGACCACCGCACGTTGCCCCCGACCACCGCACGTTGCCCCCGACCACCGCACGTTGCCCCCGACCACCACACGTTGCCTCCGACCACCGCACGTTGCCCCCGACCACCGCACGTTGCCCCCGACCACCGCACGTTGCCCCCGACCACCGCACGTTGCCCCCGACCACTGCACGTTGCCCCCGACCACCACACGTTGCCCCCGACCACCGCACGTTGCCCCCGACCACCGCACGTTACAGGTTCCCATCCCAGATTACCTATAAGCACTTCAGTTTATCCGTAACCACCCCACGTTGCCCGTAACCACCCCACGTTGTCCGTAACCACCCCAGATTACCTGTAACCACCTCAGGTTGCCCGTAACCACCGCAGATTATCCGTAACCACCCCACATTACCTGTAATCTCATTTTTTTTTTGTATTTTAGTAACTGCGCTATTCTAATAACCATTACTAGCTGCGGTTTTGCTCCAGCAAATTGGCGCTCCCTTCCTTCTGAGCCCCGCTGTGTGCCCATACAGTGGTTTATGCCCACATATGGGGTACCGTTGTACTCAGGAGAACCTGCGTTACAGATTTTGGGGTACATTTTTTCTCCCATTCCTCGTGAAATTGAGAAATTTTAAACTAAACGAACATATATTGGAAAAATTCGAGTTTTTCATTTTTACTGTCTTATGTTGAATACTTTCCTCTAATACCTGTGCGGTCAAACCGCTCACTGCACCCCAAGATGAATTCTTTGAGGGGTGTACTTTCCTAAATGGGGTGACTTTTGGGGGGGTTCTCTTCTGCGGACACTACAGGGGCTCTGCAAACGCACCTGGCGCTCAGAAACTTCTTCGGAAAAATCTGCACTGAAAATGCTAATTGGCGCTCCTTCCCTTCTGAGCCACGCTGGGTGCCCATACAGTGGTTTATGCCCACATATGGGGTACCGTTCTACTCAGGGGAACCTGCGTTACAGATTTGGGCACGCAGCTTCTCCCCTGTTCCTAGTGAAATTGAGAAATTTCAAACTAAACAAACATATTATTGGAAAAATTCAAGTTTTTCAATTTTACTGTCTTATTTTGAATACTTTCCTCTAATACCTGTGGGGTCAAAATGGTCACCACACCCCAAGATGAATTCTTTGAGGGGTGCACTTTCCAAAATGGGGTGACTTATGGGGGGGTTCTCTTCTGCGGACACTACAGGGGCACTACAAACGCACCTGGCGCTCAGAAACTTCTTCAGCAAAATCTGAACTGAAAATGCTAATTGGCGCTCCCTTCCTTCTGAGCCCTCCTGTGTGCCCATACAGTGGTTTATGCCCCCATATGGGGTACCGTTGTACTCAGGAGAACCTGCGTTACAAATTTTGGGGTGTGGATTCTCTCATGTTCCTTGTGAAATTGAGAAATTTTAAACTAAACGAACATATTATTGGAAAAATTCGAGTTTTTCATTTTTACTGTCTAATTTTAAATACTTTCCTCTAATACCTGTGGGGTCAAAATGGTCACCACACCCCAAGATGAATTCTTTGAGGGGTGCACTTTCCAAAATGGGGTGACTTATGGGGGGGTTCTCTTCTGCGGACACTACAGGGGCACTACAAACGCACCTGGCGCTCAGAAACTTCAGCAAAATCTGAACTGAAAATGCTAATTGGCGCTCCTTCCCTTCTGAGCCCCGCTGTGTGCCCATACAGTGGTTTACGCCCACATATGAGGTACCGTTGTACTCAAGAGAACCTGTGTTACAAATTGTGGGGTGCAGATTCTCTCATGTTCCTTTTGGAAAGGAGAAACTTTAATCTAAACATATATATTATTGGAAAATTAAAATTTTCGATTTCTTTAAGGCCTAATTGTGAATACTTTCCTCCAGCCCCTGTAGGGTTAAAATGCTCATTATACCCCTAGATTAATTCTTTAAGGTGTCTAGTTTCCAAAATGGGGTCACTTATGGGGTTTTACAGCATACAAGCCTCCTAAATCAACTTAAAAAAAGAACTGGTCCCTAAAAAAAAATCAGTTTTGGAAACTTTCACAAAATGTGATAATTTGCTAATAAATTTCTAAGCCCCATAACAGCCTAAAAAAGTAAAATATGTTTCCCAAATTATGCCAGAATAAAGAGGACATATTGGTAATGTGATTTAGTAACTAATTTATGTGCTATGACTTCCTTTTTTAGAAGCAGAGAATTTCAGAAGTTCATAAAATGCAAAATTTTCAAATTTTTCATGATATTTTGATGTTTTTCACAAAAAACACACAAAGTAGTGACCAAATTTTGCCACTAATATAAAGTGCCATATGTGACAAAAAAACAATCTCAGAATCGCTAGCATACGTTAAAGCATCACTGAGCTATAAGAGCATAAAGTGAGACAGGTCAGATTTTGAAAAATGAGCCTGGTCATTAAGGCCAAAACAGGCTGCGGAGGCAAGGGGTTAAAGCATATTTTCAAACTAATACTGGCAAAAATAACCCCCAGGGTGGGATGGGTGGCGTGCATGACCAAGTAGAGGCAGCCGCTCCCCCCATTTGGAACACAGACAAAGACAAATTTGGTCAGCTCTCCTACAACACCATTTACCCTCGGCAATTGCATGTTGCTATGACTAAAATTGCAGACACACAAAAACACAGACTCACTGCTAAAGGCAAGACATAACCCACCTACAGATATGAAAATCACTTAAAGCAGCCCCATATCTGTATTAGTTGGATCTTACATGCCCAGAGCATAGGCTTATTATTAGCTAAGGAGAGGCCAGAGTATAGTGTAGGGTCCATCCTGGGCATGAGGCCACCTTACCATGATGGGATGGCACAAACTATTTGCAAATGGTATGCCAAGAGCCTCACTATTCTTATGGAGATTTTCTTTAGCAGTATAGGAGGGGCTGCTATTATTGATTTTCATATCTGCATTGGGTTTATGTCTTTTCATTAGCAGTGAGCTGTTGCATTTTTTGTATTTTTGTATATCTGATAACATGTCAAAAGTTATTTTTAGTGACAGATATTCTTTAATCTGATATTACTATGTAGCAAGGGCAGGAGAGTCAAACCTGTCCCAACAGTGCCCTTGACAGAGGATGTGAATCAAACAACAGAAGACCAAGTGCCCAGACCATTATGGCTGTTGGGTGAAGTCACGACCATTCACTGTTACATTGTTATTTAAAAAGATGAGGTGTGAAATAGCACCCCGTCTTAGGACCTCTCCCCAAGGGATTTTGTAAGGAATGAATGGATACTGCCTATGGAATTTCAAATAAACAAAAATTCACTGCTCATGACACACAGATCCAAACCAGAACCAGACAAGCTGAGCAACAGGTACATAATAAGTCCCAAAAATGTGCGTTTCAATTAATGATTATGTGTAATGCTGCCGGACAAGATGATAGTGGCTCCTTTGCTGGGCTCCAAGCTTATTCTAGGGCTGATTGTGTCTTTCTGCGTCGCCTTCTGCTAAAATGACACCTCTGGCCACTAGGGTACACCTGCAGCCAACTGCTCTGGAATTATAGAGGCAGTTTGTCTCCACCTACTGTTGCCTTCTGCCAATCCAGAGCCACCTGCACCTATTTAAAGTAGCTCCACCTGCCCCTCAATACCCGTCTCTCCTGCTGACGACCTGGCTCCTGCTGAGTACCGGCCGGATGATTTTCATTTTTGTTGCATTGGGATGCGAACGCACAAATCCCAATTCACTGCTGCACAGGTTTTTGTGCAAATCCAGTCCGAAGCGTATACTATGGGGGACATTTATTAAGTCCAGTGGAGCCTCATCAAAGAGTCTAGAAACACAGGACTAGACAGATATCCCTCCGGGAAGGACCCAGCCAAGGGGTGGCTCCTGTGAGGAAACCACCAAAACCACCATATTAAGTGGCCCTATAAGTCAATGTAATGACAAGGGAAGAACCAAGGCCAGGTAACCATCCACATACAGCTGTTTCCGGGTGTTGCCCCTCATCAGTGTGGAGCAGGATTCTGACTAGGTGGGAGCAATGCCTAGTAGAGCCATAAGAGAAACAGATCGCTGATCTCAGGGAGACCAGCCAAACGACAACACTGCCGGCTGCTAGTGAAAGCGCTCAAAGCAGTAAAGTCCTAGGTGCATTGCACCCTGGGAAACATGAATATGCAAAAGAAAAGCCCATGGAGCCTCATCAAAGAGTCTCGAAACACAGGACTAGCCAGATATCCATTCGGGAAGGACCCAGCCAAGGGGTGGCTCCTGGCCTTGGTTCTTCCCTTGTCATTACATTGACTTATAGGGCCACTTAATATGGTGGTTTTGGTGGTTTCCTTACAGGAGCCTTCCCCTGGCTGGGTCCTTCCCGGAGTGGTATCTGGCTAGTCCTGTGTTTTGAGACTCTTTTTGATGAGGCTCCACAGGCTTTTCTTTCGCATATTCATGTTTCCCAGGGGGCAATGCACCTAGGACTTCACTGCATTGAGCGCTTTCACTAGCAGACGGCAGTGCTGTCGTTTGGCTGGTCTCCCTGAGATCAGCGATCTGTTTCTCTTATGCACCCCCCGTAACACCCCCTCACTGCCCCACTGGCACAGGAGGCCAGATGAGTCCGATGCAAATAGACCATTTGCGAATATTTTTACACCAATCGGGCCTATCTGCGCATAAAAAAAGGCATTTTAGCCTTTTAGTAAATGTCCTCCAATGTGTATACACTCTGGCCAGAATTCCATTTATGCACAAATAACGTATCCTCTGCATAAATCACGGCCGTTGTTGCAAATTGCAACAACGGCCGTGATTTATGCAAAAGATACCTTGTGTAAACATAGCCTGAGTCTTAAATGATGGTCAGTCATTATTGTGCCTTCCGAAAAGACACCTTGCTATACAGCACTCTTTCTAGGAAGAAACTATTATGAACTATTGTCAGCTGTTTAGGAAAAGGTTAGAATCATGATACTGTATTTAGTCAAAAGAATTGCATTGTATAAATAGATTTATTTGCTATCTTTAGAAGAGTAGAAAAGGCTGTGCTGCATAGGACAGAGCCATAATTATTCTCATAAGTATCAAAGCGATTACTCATCAAAGTAAACTATCCAAGTAGATATTAACAGAACAGTGACTCCAAGTGGCTACAAGAACGTGTCAAATTAATCAACCCAAAAATTGTGATTTTACCATAAAGAAACTACCTAAGGTCTACGTAAAAAATAAGTATGCTCTTTAGTATTATTATTACCTTTACCATATATCAGTCATTTTGTTCATAATTCTTATACCAAATACTGCACCTAATGCAAATATACAAACTAATACCTACTGTGTACAATTATATTCACACATTGTAAAGGTAAAATATGGCCAAAATTGTGATGTAGAAATGCGGCTGTATTTTCAGCATAAGGTTATGTTTACACATAGTATTTCTGCCATTCTTTTGGTCAGTATTGGTCTGTACCTGGCTGACCTTCTCCGACCTCCTGCAGCAAGGAGGGAGGCCTAGAGAGGTAGCAGACAGGCCTCACTGCTGCGCTGAGTTAGCCTCAGAGACACAGTGACTAAGGATCTCTCACTGTGTGTGTGTGTGTTTGTCTATCTAAACTATATGCAGAACGTGAACAGACGGGCAGCAGGGATTATGATAGCTAAGGCAGAGTGGGGACCACCAGGGGATTTCCCGGTTCCCTGGTAGGCCAGTCCAAGCCTGTGCTTGGGAGGGGAAGCAAGGAGGCGTTTCAACTTGCAGCAACATCAGCTGGGTCGTGGTGTATCAGTGCCAGAGATCCTGTAGTCCGGCGCAGGTCCTGCGGCCAGTCCTGCCACTTACCACAGGCACAGGGAGAGGTAAGTTAGTACTTGTAATCAATTTCCCCTCTGCCGGGTTTTATAAATCCCTGGACTTCTCCTTTAAGGGGGTATGAGGGAGATTTATTAAGAATTCCTACAACAGGAATGTTTTTTGTTGCCCATAGCAACTAATCAGAGCCCAACTTTCATTTTAACAGAGCTCATGAATATTTGAAAGCTGAGCCCTAACTACGGTACCTGGGGCCCACCACTGCAAAACATGCTGATCCGATTCCATCCTGGATTCTTCGTTATCTGTGTCCACGATTTCCTTGTGAATAACATATTTTCAGTCGAACTATGACATTCAGAATGCCCTACACTTATGAAGCTCTCAGGGTATGCTGGGTGTAGCAGTTTCTGAGAAGACAAACTTTTAATAAAGGACAATCGCATAAAAAGGTGAAAAAATGGTTGTGCAAAGGCTGCAGTCTGTGGGTCCAAACCATCAGCCCTGAGGATCCATCATTGAATCCTTATACAAAGGCTATCAGAGGATTGTCTATTCACTGCACTACAACTCCCAGCACATCTTGAGGACTGCACACTGTCAGTAAATGTTGGGCATTAAAGTGTTTGCAGCTGTTGCAGTTGGAGGGTCCTAGGTGCATTGTAAACTGGATTCTTTGTAGGAGACCAGAACACAGTTTATGGGGGCCCAGTGTCTGGAAGTGACCCCACAACAGCACTAATATAACATTACCACATTTTTACTATAGATATCACTATACCATATCACTATACCATATCACTGTACCAAATCCAGTAAACCAAGGCGATTATTACTTATAATGCCAGTCAGTGGCAGAATTACCGCAGTAGCAGCTGTAGCGGCTGCTATCAGGGGACCCGGTGGCCCAATCCTGTAACGGCCAGGGTTCCCCTGAGCTGACATCCTATTCGGCAGCCTCCCAACCCTGCCAATCACTCTTGAGTGCTCTGCCGTCTCCTGTGGCCAGGGGCACAGAGGAGGCCTAACTACTACATGGGAGGGGACCTAACTACTCTATGAATACACAGGGTGTGCTATTTACTTTATGGGAACACAGAGGGGACCTAAGTACTATATGGAAACACAAAGGGGGAATAACCACTATATGAGGGAACAAAGGTCACCTTATAGGGGGGATAATGAGGGACTTAGCTACTATTATAATACTAAATGGGGGCACAAAGGGGACCTACTTACTATTTATCCTAGGGCAAGGAACGTAAAAATTTTCTCAGGCAGATTCTGAAGCGAACAGTCATGGCTCAGACCAGATGAAAAAAAAAAGTGAGTGACTGATCGGAAAAGACATCACCTGTGAGTAACTAAATATCAGTCACTCATCATTTTTATGGATAATTTTGCAGAGAATGTGTGGTACTGGTGTGTACCAATATATGGTCAATGTATAGGGGAGGGGGTATTGTCTGTGTAAAATCAAATACTAACCTATATGAACATCTATGTATACACACACAGATAACAAAAAAGGAGTAATGGAACTTGCCTGGATCCTTTATATAAGTTGGCATTTGTAGTTTACTGCACAGACTGTGCTCACTGTTGCATGCCCCGGGATATGTCCCATCTATATATCATGAGAACATTGTCCCGTGTGGTATACCTATCATCATTGATGAAAGAAGCATTTTGAAAGGAGCAATATAAATGTGTTTGGCACAGGTTGGTGTCAATTTGCGCTGTCACATGCCGTGTTCAGCTCCTTCTGGAAGTGTTATGGTCTCTGACTGCAGCTGAGCAATGGCAGGCTCACAAGGCTAGTAGCTTCATACACAGTGGACTTGCTCTGACAAGGATTGATTTCATAGCTGATGTAACCACATAAAGAGGCGTTTTGGAAGCCTTTGTTGCTGTCACTGACTAGTCTTTTAGCTTCATTGTTTGCTGTGAAGAGAAGTTTCAAGCTCTGTTTCGGTATTGGCAGCACAATACAAGAATGTTCCACAAGGCATGAGACTCATAATTCACAGTGTCCTAGTGATGCATGTGCGGTGTCAGCCGTGGACATTCAACTCAATATTTTATTTCCATTCTAATATACTGTATGTAGAAACCTTTCTCATTTTGCCGTTCTTGTATGATTTGAGCACTTTTTTCTATGTTATAGATCTTATGAGCTTTATGTATCTGTACTACCAGCAAGGTGTCCTATAATAATGTAGCACATTTGTCATCTGTACACAATGAAGGTTGCCATCTTTACAGACTAAATCAATAGTTGTGAGAATAAAGCCTATAAATTCTGTGAGGTAGTGATATGAATGAGGCAGTGATATAGCTGGATATACAGTGTTAGGAATGTACAATCAGAGTAAATAAGAAGGGAAGACACAACAATGAGCCCTAGCGGTAGCCAGCCCCCTAAACCAGGGCGTGATTCGACCAGTTATCTGACATCCAGACCATACAGTTGTCAGATTGGTAAGAAAGGAATATAAGTGGTAAAGTCAGCAGGAGAAATAGATGGGTGTTGTAGAATCCAATTAACACAGCAAAGCGTGAAATAGAGCAGTGTTCAGACCAGTGCAAGACAAAATACAATATATGTTCAAAATCACGGTAAACAGAGCATTCTTTACAGCTAATGACCATTGATGTTACACACAGACTTAAATGCCCCATAGACACAGCTCATTCTGCTGTTTGGAAGTGCATGTTTTATAATTGCATGAAGGAGATCTAACATGTTAGATATTAGAGATGAGTGAAGGTTTAACCCTTTGCAAAGATACTGGAGAGAACTCATATTAAGACATTTCAAAATGTATGTTCGGGACCCAATCTTGCTGAAAGCACACCTTTTTAAGGTCAGGCAGAAAATTTATATTCTCTTCCACTTCTAAACAACATAACTAGGTACCTACTGTATGTGTTACTATTTCATGTTTCACAGTAGGGATAGTGTTTCCTTTGCATACTTTACCTTCTATGATTAAAGAGCTGAGTTGATTTTTCAAAAAATAATTATTCCGTCCATCAAAACAACATAGAAGAATTTACTATTGTTTGTACAGTTGTGCTCAAAAGTTTACATACCCCTGCAAAATTTTTTGCTTTATTGTCCTTTTTTCAGAGAATATGAATGACAATACAAAAACTTTTTTCCACTCATGGTTAGTGGTTGGGTGAAGCCATTTATTGTGCAACTATGCATCTGTTGTAAAAAAGGATGACAAAAAAAAAGGATTGCAAAAATGTAGAGTGAACTTCTTTTATTCTTTGACCTGTTTTCTTTGTGAAATACCATGCTATACATTTAACCACTAGGTGTCTCACTTACTGGAAAAGGTAAAGGTAAAGTGTGACTGCGGGGGTCCCAATCGTTTTAACAGATTGCCGCAGGTCTCTTACCTTCCTCTGTGCGGTCCGATCGGCGCTCTGCTGATTGAGTCTGAAATTTTGTGCGGTCCACTGGGTCATTTTGGCCTTGTCTTCAAAGGGTTAAGGAGACCATCATAAAGATGTGTGGAGACTTAAAGGAGGATTTTTTTTAAAACAGCCAGGAAGGAGGTGGCTAAACATAACAACAGGCATTTACCTCCCCGGTTCCAGTGCAGGGGTCTGCTGTCCTACTCTTAGGTTCCAGATTCCCTGGCCACTTCCTGGTCTGAGCGGGGACCGGGGACGTGACATGTCAGACATGCTCAGCCAGTGAGCGGCCGAGGCAGGACCCTCACTTTTTTTAATTTGGCAGGACTTCTCCTTAAAAAAATAGCTTAGGCGAGATTGCAGCCGCCTTATTGATGTAATAAAATAATATTAAAAATAGAGAAGAGAGAATTTACAAACCGACTGCCGACTGCCGAGAAAACTAAGCGCTTCTCTTAGTTTGTAATGTAAATTCACATGTATGTTCACACAATGTAAAAAAAAAAAAAGAGAAAAGGCGGCCACCTGCACACAATGTATAAAATGACAGATGTTATCTGCACGGATGTCAAAATAACGATCAAGACAAATATTTACGGACATCTTTTGCAAACAGCGTACATTATTTTGTAGCTGCTGACACAGTTTTTTTTACTGTCCTTTCAACATTTTTAGTATTAAATTCAATGGACTTTTCAATTAAAGACACACCCAAAGGCCAAATAGTCCACCTGAACTAGCGTAATCTACCAACAGCTGTCATTACACTGACAGGCGGCCAAACTGTAAAACACAAAATGATGAAAATCCTTTTTTCTTTTCAAAAATGGAGAGGAAAAAACTTTGTTTGAACATGAGTGACCGAATGACAGGCATGCGCAGCAGTGCTGGTGGATTAGAAGTCATCCTGGAGCTGCTAAAAAGGGAGGCCTAAAACCTGCTCAGGGGCCCCCCAAGTGGTAGGGCCCACTGGAAGATTCCCCTGATCCCCTGTGCGCCAGTCTGAGGTGCGGGAGGGTCCTAGGGGAGAGGAGATGGGCTTTACTGATTTTGCACACTACATGCTGCTGGCTGTCACTCTGGTCTCTCTTTGCCTCTATATAATAAAATGAAACCCCAGGTTACTATATAGAGGCGTGTGCAGCACTGCAGCGGGCCTCCTTTTTTAGCAGCTCCAGAATGGCATATAATCCCTCATTATATGCCATTCTGGAGCTGATAAAAATGGAGGCCCGCATGCTGCTCAAGGGGAAGGGCCCACCGGGGGATTCCCCTGCTCCCCTGTGGGCCAGTCCGAGCCTGCACACTTCAAACCAAGATGGTGGGAGATGTTACTATACAAGGCACAAAAAAAACTGTAACTACTCTTCCACTCTACAAGGGACACACTGGCGGAACTACCGCCGTAGCAGCCGTAGCGGCTGCTACGGGGCCCCGCCGCATCAGGGGCCCGTGATGCGGGCCCCTGGAGCTTACATATCCTTCAGCACCCGGCGGCTGAGCATGCCTCCCGGGTGCTGTAGCCGGGGGCCGGTCCCGTGCTCCTCCCGACCCGGAGACTCCTTTCCCCAACCATAGGGAAAAGGAGTCACTGGGCCAGGAGGCGCACGGGACCGGTCCACAGCGCTCCTGTCACCCCGTCTGATGCGCGGCTGCCGTCTGATGCCGGGTCAGCGCGCGTATCATAGAGTTCTGTGTGGGCTAGTGCTGCGGTTCGACTTCCGGCACAGAGACGTGTGCCGGAAGTCGCGGCCACAGGCCCACACAGAACTCTATGATACGCGCGCTGCCGGGGCTAGGACGCGGCATCAGACGGCAGCCGCGCATCAGACGGGGTGACAGGAAAAAGGCTCGACGGGGGAGCGTGTTGTTAGGTGAGTTTTTTTCTTTTTTTTAAACTTGCTTTCCTCGGAAGGGGGCATCTATAAGGAAGGGGAGGGAGGAGAGAAGGGGGCATCTATAAGGAAGGGGAGGGAGGAGAGAAGGGGGCATCTATAAGGAAGGGGGGGCAAGAGAAGGGGGCATCTATAAGGAAGGGGGGCAAGAGAAGAGGGCATCTATAAGGAAGGGGGGGGGGGGAGAAGGGGGCATCTATAAGGAAGGGGGGGAGAAGAGAGGGGGGCATCTATAAGGAAAGGGGGCATCTATATGGAAGGGGGGGAAGAGAAGGGGGCATCTATATGAAAGGGGGGGAAGAGAAGGGGGCATCTATATGGAAGGGGGGGGGAGAGAAGGGGGCATCTATATGGAAGGGGGGGGGAGAGAAGGGGGCATCTATAAGGAAGGGGGGGCAAGAGAAGGGGGCATCTATAAGGAAGGGGGGAGAAGAGAGGGGGGCATCTATAAGGAATGGGGGGAGAAGAGAAGGGGGCATCTATAAGGAAGGGGGGGAGGGGGACATCTATAAGGAAGGGGGGGAGAGGGGGCATCTATAAGGAAGGGGGGAGAGGGACCATCTATAAGGGAGGGGGGAGAGAGGGACCATCTATAAGGAATGGGGGGAGAAGAGAAGGGGACATTTATAAGGAAGGGGGGAGGGGGACATCTATAAGGAAGGGGGGGGAGAGGGGGGCATCTATAAGGGAGGGGGGAGAGAGGGACCATCTATAAGGAAGGGGGGGAGGGGGACATCTATAAGGAAGGGGGGGAGAGGGGGGCATCTATAAGGAAGGGGGGAGAGGGGGGCATCTATAAGGGAGGGGGGAGAGAGGGACCATCTATAAGGAATGGGGGGAGAAGAGAAGGGGGACATCTATAAGGAAGGGGGGGAGGGGGACATCTATAAGGAAGGGGGGGAGAGGGGGGCATCTATAAGGGAGGGGGGAGAGAGGGACCATCTATAAGGAAGGGGGGGAGGGGGACATCTATAAGGAAGGGGGGGAGAGGGGGGCATCTATAAGGGAGGGGGAGAGAGGGACCATCTATAAGGAATGGGGGGAGAAGAGAAGGGGGACATCTATAAGGAAGGGGGGGAGGGGGACATCTATAAGGAAGGGGGGAGAGGGGGGCATCTATAAGGGAGGGGGGAGAGAGGGACCATCTATAAGGAAGGGGGGGAGGGGGACATCTATAAGGGGGGGGGGAGAGAGGGCCATCTATAAGGGGGGGACACCATAGGGGGAGAGCAGGCCATCTATAAGGGGAGAACATAGGGGGAGAGGGGGACAACATAGGGGGAGAGGGGGATATAAACGTACAACATTGGGGGAGAGGGGAACATCTATAAGGGGACAATAAAGGGGGAAAGGGGCCATCTATAAGGGGACAATATAGGGGAAGAGGGGGCCATCTATAGGGGGGGCAACATAGGGGACCATCTATAAGGGGACAACATGGGGGGGCATCTATAAGGGGGACAGCGGGGGGGGGGGGGGCAACATAAGGAAGCTATCTATAAGGAGGGGCGACAGAGAGGAGGGCCATATATTAAAATGGGATCACATAGAGTCAGCCTACCCACTAAATGTGGGTGTAAAGGGGCCAATACAGATGTGCAGTTGGTAGAGATGAGGATGGTGACAGAGTGTGGAGCCTAATATGTCTGTCTGGCAGATTCTGTGGATTCGTGGCCCGGAAAGGTTCTCATAATGGCCCAGGGCAGATGGAAAAGAAAATGAAAAGGGAAGAACTCCGATCAGAGAAGACGTCTCCTGTAAGTCACCTGATGTAACTGTACTGTAATTTATATGGTGTATAGAACCTGTGTAGAGCTGAGTGTGTTGATGGCGTAGTGGTAGATCGAGAGGGGGTGGGGCCCCAATCAAAAGTTTGCTATGGGGCCCAGCCATTTCTAGTTACGCCCCTGAAGGGACAGATAATGAATGAGTTGTCCAGTGTCCCAAAGATAACTTGATAGACTAGTGACAATTGGCAGCAGAAAGAGATCGATGTAATGGGCAAGATTGCTAGGGGTGTTATTAGTACAGGAGACTATACGCCTACCAGGAGAATTACAGAGGAATTTACAGACTTTGGGTAAAAAGGTTTACTAGCTTGAAATGATATTAAAAAAGCATTTTTCAGCTTTATTAAGAATCTGTTTATGAAAAGCGTCTGAGATTATTAGATTAAAGGGGTACTCCGGCAAAAATCTTTTCCTTTCAAATCAACTGGTTTCAGAAGGTTTTATAGATTTGTAATTTACTTCTATTTAAAAATTTCAAATTTTCTTATACTTACCAGCTGCTGTATGTCTGCAGGAAATGGTGTTTTCTTTTCAGTTTAACACAGTGCTCTCTGCTGCCATCTCTGTCCGAGTAACTGTCCAGAGCAGTAGTAACTGTCCTGTCCAGTAATAACTGTCCTGACCGTAGAAAAACATAGCGAAGGTCCTGCTCTGAAAAGTTCCTGTCAGCAGAGAGCACTGTGTCAGACTGAAAAGAATACAACCACTTTCTGCAGGGCATACAGCAGCTGATAAGTATTGGAAGACTTTCTAAAACCAGTTGATTTGAAAAAAATATATATTTTCACCAGAATA